>NC_044272.1:2736686-2752772 GCF_003957555.1 Calypte anna
TTGCCTTGGCCCCCAAAAAAACCCTCCAGAGGGTTTTACCCCCTACTGAACAACCCCACCAGTTACCTCTTCAGGGTTTTTAAAGCCAAATTATTTTTTTTTTTCCTTTTTTAACCACGTTTTACTCTCTCTGGTTCCTCTGCAGCATCCCAGGGACAGAGCTCAGGACACTGGGAGGATGAGGACAACGATGTCAAACAAGTGACAAAACCCCCCCCAGGTGGCTCAATTCATCCCAAAAACCCCAAAAGGTGACATGAGACAACATTTCCAAGCTGGACATCCTCATCCAGGGCTTTTTCCCATTCCCCAGGCTCCTTTGCCCCTCCTCATCAAGCCAGGAGGCACTAATTACCCTCCAGAAAGTCACAAAGCCTCGGGGAAGGAGCTTTTGTCCCCTTCCTGCTGGCTGAGTTCTTAGCACCGGGTTGTCACCTCCTCGGGGTTAAGGGCTCGGTTTTCATGGGTTTGGAGGTGGAGAAGCTGCAGGGATGGGGATTAGCGAGTGGTTGGCAAGCAGAGGGATGCTGAGAATGGGGATGCTGTGGAAACAAAACAAAACAAACCAAACAAAAAAAACCCCAAACCTGCCCTGGGTTAGGGCCAGGATAAAGATGATTTTCTGGCTTGTTTTCTGGCTTTCAGCTCGGTCTCGTGGAAGGAGAAATGAACAGCAAGTTTCTCATATATTTTCTGAGAAAATATCTGTACCCAGAGCCTACAGCAGCCCCAGGAGCTGCAGGGGAGACAAATCCAACCATCTGATACTGCCTTAAATTGCTGTCTTCACTAATACTGACACAGTATTTTGAGAGGTCTTAATCTGACTATTTTAAAACCAAAAATTAATCATAAGATGGTAGGAAACCCGCACCAAAGGAACTAAAGAGGAAGCCTCCCTGCTGTTCTAAGCACCTAGAAAATCATTTGCAAACTTCTAAGTTCAGCTATGACAGAGAGCTTGAGCATTTGCCAGCTTAAGAATCTGCAAGAAATCCCTTTGGCTTACAGCTCAGACAGAGACACTCTGTGCTGGGTCAGGAACCGGCTGGAACGGGCCCAGAGAGTGGTGCTGAACGGGGCTGCCTCAAAATGGCGGCTGTGGTGTCCAAAATGGCGGCCGTGGTGTCCCCCAGGGATCAGTGTTGGGCCCAGTGCTGTTCAATATCTTTATGGATGATTTAGATGAGGGGATTGAGTCCCTCATCAGCAAATTCACAGATGACACCAAGCTGGGGGGAGTGTGGATCAGCTGGAAGGCAGGAGGGCTCTGCAGAGGGACCTGGAGAGACTGGAGAGTTGGGCTGATCCCAAGGGGATGAGGTTCAACACAAGAACCCCATGGGGAGCTCCAGGCTGGGCACAGAGTGGCAGAAAGGGAGCTGGGAGTCTGGCTTGCCAGGAAGCTGAAGAGGAGGCAGCAGTGTGCCCAGGTGGCCAAGAAGGCCAATGGCATCCTGGGCTGGCTCAGGAAGAGCGTGGCCAGCAGGTCCAGGGAAGGGATTCTGCCCCTGTGCTCATCCCTGGGGAGGCCACAGCTTGAGTCCTGTGTCCAGTTCTGGGCCCCCAGCCCCTCAGGAAGGAGCTTGAGGTGCTGGAGCAGGTCCAAAGGAGGCAACTGGGCTGGGGAAGGGACTGGAGCACAGATCCTGTGAGGAGAGGCTGAGGGAGCTGGGGGTGTTGAGGCTGGAGAAGAGGAGGCTCAGGGGAGACCTCATCACTCTCTGCAACTCCCTGAAAGGAGGTTGGAGCCAGGGGGGGGTTGGGCTCTTTTCCCAGGCAACTCTCAGCAAGACAAGAGGGCAGGGTCTCAAGTTGTGCCAGGGGAAGTTTAGGTTGGAGATTAGAAAGAATTTCTTTCTGGAGAGGGTGATCAGGCATTGGAATGGGCTGCCCAGGGAAGTAGTGGATTCTCCGTGTCTGGAGATCTTTCCAAAGAGCCTGGATGTGGCACTGAGTGCCATGGGCTGGGAACTGCAGTGGGAGTGGATCAAGGGTTGGACTTGATGATCTCTGAGGTCCCTTCCAACCCAGCCAATTCTAGGATTCTAGGATTCTATGAAAGGAACACTGTTAGCTTATGAAAATAGTTGAGAAAAACTCACTTTCTGGAGCTGCACTTTGCCTAAAAATGGGAACTTACTGGGAATACTTAGACTGAAGCTTTCTGAATCCTCTATTACAGTGGCCAAAGAAAGCTTTCAGAAATGTAGATCTGAAGCACCTTAAACACAGAATCAGATGATTTGAAAACTGATGAAAAAGCTCTAAAACACTTTAAAAAACACTTTAAAACCACTATAAAACCCAGCAGGCATCAAAGGACGGGTGATATATTCTGCCAGCTGATCTCCCACTCATTTTCCACACCTGGGCATTGTTTTAACCTTTCACACTCCCATTCATTCCTCGTGTATATTTATATATTTGAGGGGAGGTGGGGAGGTCTGGACAACTCCCTGGAGCTCCAGCATCCCCGAGAACTTGCACTTCTGTCCTAGTTTGGGTCAGGATAAAGGAGATTTTATGGTTTGTATTTTGGCTTTCAGCTCGGCCTCTTGGAAGGAGAAATGAACAGCAAGTTTCTCAGATATTTCCTGAGAAAATATCTGTAACCCAGAGCCTTCAGCAGCCCCAGGAGAGACAAACCCATCATCTGATGCTGCTGCAGATGTCTTCAAGTTGCCAGAAGCACAACCTCTGGGAAGACAGGCACCTTTCACCTCATCCCAGGCATCATTTTGGGAAGCAGCTTTCTCCAGGCTGGCTGGAAACACCTGGATAGGGAGAACCTGGGGGTGCAGGAGCAGAGCCAAAGCCTCAGGGCCCTGTGCCTGGAGCTGCAGAACCTCAGAAACCCAAAACCTCTCTGCCCAGAGGTACCTTGAGCACTTGGCAGAGTCAAGAAGCCACCAAGCAGTCCCTAAAGACATCCCACCAACCTTTGCCCAACCTCAGCAATCAACCAAATCCTGCACCACCTTAACCACTAAATCATCTCCCAGAATTTATTTTAATTTTTAATTTAATTTTTTTTAATCTCCCAGGGACAGAAACTCCACCAGCCTGGGCTTCTAGTGCTTCACCAACCCTTTCAGGGAAAAAATTCTTTCCTAACTTCTCTGAACCTCAAAATCTGAGCTCTTGGATCTTTCAATTTCCTCCAAACTGGGAAAAAAAACATGTCCAGGAAATTCCAGGAGGGTGCCCATGGCAGGGGTGGCACTGGATGGCTTTAAGGTCCCTTCCAACCCAACCCAGTTTGGGATTCTCTGCCTGAAGCTCTGAGCTGAGAGGATTCTGTGAGATCCCAGTGATCCCATTCCCATTTTTTGGGTTCTCCCAGAGGTACCAAGGGTTAATGCAGGATTCTCCTCAAGAGAGGAGGATTGGCAGGTCATTAATCTCATTAATCTCTCAGTGATTAGGGAGGTCATTAATCTCCCAGTGATTTGATAACCTGAAATACAATCAAGCAATCAGCAGGACCCTGTAATTATTATTTCTGGGCCTGGTGCTTACCCAATTACAGAGCTCTCCAAGGCTCTGTGTGATGAAGAAATTAATTCTGCAGAGGAAGAACTTGACCAGAAAAAGAGCTTTTCACCTGGAAACAGTGGTGGAGGAAATGAAATTCCAGTTTCCTTCCCTCCCCCCACCCCTTCCAGCCCTGCTGGGAAGCCCTTTTTGGGTTCATCCTGGCCAGAGGGACAATTCCCTTTTGGGAATCCCTCTTTCCCAATTTATGTGGGAAAACTGGAAGAGCCATGGTGATATTTTGGGGAGGATTCCCATTTTTTGGAGGTGTTCAAGGCCAGGATGAAAGAAGTTTTGGGATGAGGAGCATCCCTGCCTGTGGCAGTGGATGATTCCTAAGATCCCTTCCCACCTCAACCATTCCATGATTCCTCCCCTCCTCTGAGATGAGCTGGTGTTGCTGCCATCCTGGAAAACCCCAGATTTGACCCATATTTCCCATAAAAACCCATATTTCAGGGTGGGTGTGTGGTTTTGGGGTAGAGACAGGACCCAAAAGCCACCATGGATGCTCCTGAGCCTGAGGATGCTCCCGTGGTGTTTGTGGGAAGGGGCTGTGCTTTTCCAAAAGAAACCTGTCCCAGAAGTCCTGGATAGTGGAATAAAACTCATTTTTAATCAAATAACTCACACACTTCTCCAGCTACAGAAAGCAAAGTCAGTCAGAGCAAACCACCAAGAGGAGAAGGCAAAACCAGTGAGCTGGACACAGAAGCTTCTGTTGGAGTTTCTTTGGTTTTCCAATATTTTTTTTTATTATTATTTTTTTTCCCCTCTATGAAAAATGAACCCACTTGAGAAAAAACCCAAAGTCACCACGAAGCCTCTGGCATTTTTTGGTAACATCATTTATAGGTAAAAAAACCAAAACAAAACCCAAAACCCAACCAAAAAAAGCCTCCCTGGGGCATTTCCCCTTCTCAGTGCCCTTCAGATCTTCACCAACCCCTTCCAAAAAACTCAGCAGAGCCATCAGAGGGTGGGGACATGATGGGGACATGATGGGGACAAACCTGGGCAGCAGCAGAAAAATTCTGTGAAGCCATTGGAGAGCTCCAGGGTTTTTTTTTTCCTCACCCCTCTGTTGGATTTGGGGCAATTTCTGGGATTTGGTGGGGTTGGTGGAGGAATTCCTGGGTATTCCCTGGATTTGGGAAATCTGAGTGGGAAGAGAAGAGGAGGGATTTGCTTGAAACTACTTCAGATTTCCATTGAAAGGAAGAGCCCGGAGGATTTTGCCTCTGTCTCCCATTAAAGGAAGAAAAAAAAGGCAGATTATCAGATTTTCTTCCTTTCTGGTGGTGTATCCTGAGGAAATCCCAGGATAAAATGATTTCCAAGATGTTTACCTCTCTCCCCAAGGCAGGAAATCCTCAGGCCTGGTTTTTAGACTGGGGAAACTGAGGCACGGGAATGAGAAGGGACTCACACCAGGGATCCAGGGGCAAAATCCTTGGACTGCAGGGAGCAGACCCAGCCTGGAACCCCTCTGCCATCCTCCCCCTGCCCCAGCATTCCCAGATTTCCTCTGGGCTAGGGCAAAGGGAGCTCCAAGGAGGTCAGGACAAAACCTTCCAGGTTGCAGGGACCTCTCTGCTCAGCTGCTTTAGGTGACCCCTTGGATCAGGACATCCAGGGTGGAGCAGGGATTCAGGAGATGCTCTGAGCTCCCTGGTGCAGGGGGATGGAGGGGGATGGAGGGGGATGGAGGGGGATGGAGGCTGCTGCTCCTCCAAGGCACTTAACCCCAGCAGGGGGAAAGATTTGGCCCCATCCCTTGTGTAAGAGCAAGGAGCAGCTTTGGCACTGAGCCCACCAGGTGAAAAGAGCACAGGGAGGAGGGGACCAGAGCCCAAACATGGCCCCATCCAGGTTCCTTTGGGGGTCTCAGCCACTGCTTCAGTTCCTTCACCTTCCCACCCCTCGAGCAGGGGCATGGACACACCCTGAGGTCTGCAGGGGCTTCACAAAGACTTTTAGACCCATCTGGCCTAGGCTGGAGCAGAGGATGAACTAAACCTCACACTCCTCTTCAGACCAAGCCCCTCCCTCTGGCTCCTGGAACCATCCCCATCCCCACCTCCACCTCCATCTCCATCCCCATCCCCATCCTCATCCCCATCTCCATCATCTCCATCTCCAATCCCATCCCATCTCCACCCCCATCCCATCTCTATCTCCACCTCCATCCCCATCCCATCTCCATCCCCATCCCATTTCCATCTCTGTCTCCATCTCCACCTCCATCCCACCTCCATCTCCATCCCCATCCCATCTCCAGCTCCACCTCTATTCCCATCTCTAATCCCATCCCCATCTCCATCCCCATCCCCATCCCCATCCTCATCCCATCTCCATCTTCATGGAGCACTGAAGCTTCCAGACCAAGCAGCACCCTCAGGACACCCCTGGGGACCTTGGCAAGGAGCATGGGGAGGGCTCAGAGAACCTGAAGCCCCCTCTGCCATCAGCCCAGGGCTCCCCTACCCACCCTGGGGCTTTGCCCCATCACCCCCTGGGGGCCCCCCCAGCAGGCATTGGCTGGAAAGCTGCCCCAGGGCTTAGTCCCATCATCTGTCCCAGCAATGTCCCTGTCACCTCCTGCCCTGTCACCTCCGGGCAGTGACAAACTCCCTGGATGCAGCACTGGGATGCCCAGGATGGAGGGAGCCAGAGGGGCTCCTCTCAGGGACTCCTCCTGCCACCCCAGCACCTCACAGCCCTTCCAGGGGAGGTGACAAGGCAAAGTGTCACCTCCCCTCCCCTCCATCCCATCCCACCCCACCCCAGAGTCCCTTGGGGATTTCCTGTGGGTGCGTCCGTGGGTGCGAGCCTGCTGGGTGCCAGCCGGGACCTGGGTGCTCGTCCCCTCGGGCACCTGGTTCAGAGAGCTGTGGACTGTTTGATGCTGTGGAAGCTGACCCGAGTGGGGGAAGTGGGGATGGACATGGCCCGAGCCACCCGGGCACGGATGGAATGTTTGTCCTGCCAGCGGTGCCACCGCTTCCGGACGGCGGAGCGGACCTGGGGGAGGAGGGGACAGTGACACCACGGAGCTGGCCCAGGACATCAGCCCCAGCCCCAGCCTTTCAAATAAAAGCCCTCCCCAAAACCCTGCTCGTCTCCCTCCTCCTGATTCCTGGGGATAGGGAGGGTCATGGAGGAGAATCCCAGAATTATTTGGGTTGGAATTCCAGAATCATTTGAGTTGGAATTCCAGAATTATTTAGGTTGGAATCCTAGAACAATTTGGGTTGATATCCCAGAATTATTTGGGTTGGAATACCAGAAGCATTTGAGTTAGAATCCCAGAATTATTTGGGTTGGAATCCCAGAATCATTTGGGATGGAATTCCAGAAGCATTTGGGTTCAAATTCCAGAATCAGTTGGGTTGAAATTCCAGAATCTGTTGGGTTGGAATTCCAGAAGCATTGGGGTTAGAATTCCAGAAGCATTTGGGTTGGAATCTCAGAATCATTTGGGTTTAAATCCCAGAATTATTTAGGTTGGAATCCCAGAACCATTTGGGTTGGAATCCCAGAATTATCTGGGTTAGAATCCCAGAATCATTTGGGTTCTCCAGGGATAGGGGGAACCTCAGCTCTTCTGCTGCACCAAATCCCAGGGGTGCAACCCCAGAACCAACCCCAGGGATGGATTTTCCTCCTCCAAAGGAAGCAACCTCCAGTGCCCATTCCCATCTGTGGCTCCAGAGGTACAAACCCCATCCCTGGGCAGCCAAACCCTTCAGTTGGGGTTTTTGTTTGAGCTGTTCAGGGACTGTGCTTGTAAGGAAGGGTTTAGACCCCCCCAGGAACCCCCCCTCAGTTCTCACCTCACTGTTCAGGAAGCAGTAGAAAACAGAAACAAAGAAACCCTGGAAAAAACAAACCAAACCAGGGATCACCAGGGAGCTGTGGCCACCAGGATCCCCCCAAACTCCAGGGTTTGGTGACATCTGGGTTGGGAAATGGGGTGGGGAAGAAGTGGGATGAGAAATGGGATGGATTCCAGCAAATGCTGGAAGGGAAACGTTGAGAACCAGACCTGGAAGGACTCCAGAAAAGAGTTGAAATAGATGAAAACAATCCTGGAGATCTCATCCTCTCCTGGGTTGACAAAGAAGAGCATGTAGGTGATTCCCAGCAAGGGCAGCAGCACCAGGGTGGCCTTGACTGCTTTCCTGGGGAAAAAAAATATGGATTTGAGCTCCTGCAAGGCAGTCCTGGCCATCCCATCATGGGAATGGACTGGTTGGGACTGGGACACCCAGTTCCCCCAGATCTGAGCTGTTTGCCCACCCCGTCCCCAAGTGACTGGGTTGGGTGGAGCCCTGGAAATCACCTCCTGGGATTTCTCCATCCAAGAAGAAAAAAAAAGGGGGTTGGTTGGAGCCCTGGAAATCACCTCTTGGGATTTCTCCATAAAAAATAATAAAAAAAATTAAAATAAAAGGCAGTGGATAGCAGAGATCTGACCTTGAGCTGGCAGGAAATGATGCTTAGCTGAGCTGAGGCTTGATTAAAAGGGAATTAAAGGGAGGGGAAAATAATTCAAGCTTTCAACAGGGGGGTTTATGAAGAACTTCTCCTGGCTAATTAATTTGATGCCTTTGTTTGATGAGATTACAAGTGTAATTTGTGAGAAGTCAGAGTGCTGATACCAGAGGAAGGATCAGAGCTTGGCACCTCATTCCTTTGGATCAGGGGACAAGAACCATGCCAAGTCAACCCTTTTTTTTTATTTATTTTTTTTTTTAACTTAAAAACCCTCTTAATGGACAGATTCCAACATTAGGAAAAGTAATCCCTGGAAGATCTGGGTTGGGACCTGGGCAAGGAGAACCATGGCCTCAAATTTTGGAAAAAACTGAGGATTTGGGCATCTTTAGGGTGACAAGAGCTGGGACAGCACATCCCTGGGGTAGATTTCCCAGCTAATGGTTTTCCAGCCATGGTTGGAGGGATCCATCCAACCAAAAACCATTGCCCAAGGTGAGCAGACACCTTCCAGGGCCTCCCAAACTTTTGAAGTTTTCCTGTCCCACCAAATTGTGGCTGGGAAATCAAAGTGTTCTTCTGCCCAATGCTGAGAACCCTTCCCTGCCAAAATGGGGAAAATCCTGAAAACCCAAAAGTCTCCCAAAATTGATGCCTGAGGCCAACCAGCTTCTTTCAAACCCCTTCACCTCTGCTCAGCACCAGCAGAATCATTCACTCCACCTCAATGGACCCCACAATAAAATCTGCATTTCCCATTCCCAGCTGCAAAACTCCAGCCCAGGGAGATCCCTGATTCCTGCCCAGAAAACAATCCAGAGAAAACCACTGAAAAAAGCCCAACTTTTCCTTCTAGTCCAGGAACTCCAGAGCTGCTCTGACCATGCACCTCTCCATTTTTCTCCAAACCACCTTGCAGCAGGAGGGCTTAAATCCTCCTGCAGCTTCCCAAGGAGGTGTTTGGGCTGGCACTGACCCATTGCTCCTTCTCTGCCCTTTGCAGTGATTTCATTCTCACCTCTGTGCCAGGATTTGCAGCTCTGAGGCTGGTGGCTTGACCTGGTTTCACCAATAAAGGAGTTTGCAAAGAGCCTCAGTTCCTTTCAGAACCATCCAGCTTCTCCATTCCAAAGCTCTCACCCATCAGGATTTTCCAGCACCCCAAGCACGACGGCCACGTGTCCCCAAAAAAACCTTTTAGATGCCTCTGCATGCTCCCATCCCCTTAGGGGTTGGCTGCTGGGGGTGTTTCTGTCTCTCAAATGGTCATAGAATCAGAGAATCAGAGAATCCTAGAATGGGCTGGGTTGGAAGGGACCTCAGAGATCATCAAGTCCAACCCTTGATCCACTCCCACTGCAGTTCCCAGCCCATGGCACTCAGTGCCACATCCAGGCTCTTTGGAAAGATCTCCAGACATGGAGAATCCACTACTTCCCTGGGCAGCCCATTCCAATGCCTGATCACCCTCTCCAGAAAGAAATTCTTTCTCATCTCCAACCTAAACCTCCCCTGGCAGAGCTCAAGCCCATGGCCTCTGTCTTGGGAGAAGATCCCGACACCCCCCAGCTCCAACCTCCTCTCAGGGAGTCGTAGAGAGTGCTGAGGTCTCCCCTGAGCCTCCTCTGAACATCCCCAGCTCCAGGATTTGTCCTGGAATCCCTTCACAGCCTCCTTGGTCTTCTCTGGACCTGCTCCAGCACCTCAAGCTCCTTCCTGAGGGGCTGAGGGGCCCAGAACTGGACACAGGACTCAAGCTGTGGCCTCCCCAGGGATGAGCACAGGGGCAGAATCCCTTCCCTGGACCTGCTGGCCACGCTCTTCCTGAGCCAGCCCAGGATGCCATTGGCCTTCTTGGCCACCTGGGCACACTGCTGCCTCCTCTTCAGCTTCCTGGCAAGCCAGACTCCCAGCTCCCTTTCTGCCACTCTGTGCCCAGCCTGGAGCTCCCCATGGGGTTCTTGTCTTGAACCTCATCCCCTTGGGATCAGCCCAACTCTCCAGTCTCTCCAGGTCCCTCTGCAGAGCCCTCCTGCCTTCCAGCTGATCCACACTCCCCCCAGCTTGGTGTCATCTGTGAATTTGCTGATGAGGGACTCAATCCCCTCATCTAAATCATCACTAAAGATATTGAACAGCACTGGGCCCAACACTGATCCCTGGGGGACACCACGGCCGCCATTCTGGACACCACAGCCGCCATGTTGAGGCAGCCCCGTTCAGCACCACTCTCTGGGCCCGTTCCAGCCGGTTCCTGACCCAGCACAGAGTGTCCCTGTCTGAGCCATGGGCTGACAGCTTTTTCAGGAGAATCCTGTGGGAGATGGTGCCAAAGGCCTTGCTGATGCCTGATTTCGTACCTGTACTGGATTGTCTCTGAGGTGGTTGATGCTCGGAGCTTCGTCATGAGGATGCGGACGATGTTGAAGAGAAAGATGAAGTTGATCTGGAAGGGAGAAGGCACCTGGTTAGGAGCTTCTCCCAGTTCCTCAGCACCATCCCAGGAGGAAATGGGAATATTTAACCTGATCTCTCCCTTTCCACACGCTAGGACAGGATTTCTGCCTTTGTTGGGTTTAAAGCCCTTCAGCAAGAAGCTGTAGGAGTTTGTTCATGGACTGAAGAGGTCCAGAGCATCCCAGAAGGTTAGGAGGAAGGGCAAGAGCTTGAAGGTTGGAGGGGGAGGGGGAAGAGAAAGTGGCCAAAGGGATTTGGGGAATGTGGCTATTGTGACAGCAAGGAGCCACTTGGCCAGTCTGCCATGGGGGGACAGCACAGTTGTGACAACTGAGAAGGGACCTGATGGGCTGGGAAATGAGAATCAGGACTGATGATTCCCCCAGGCTGGGTGGTGCTGGTTTGCTGATTAATCCTCTCTTAGGTTTGGGGATCAATCCTCCCTCAGGACTCAAGTCCTCCCTTGGGTTTTCTCAGTGTTGGGTGAGGAGGGAGGAAAATCCATGGCCTCTCGTGCACAATTTCCCCCCTACAAACACAGGTTGAACCCTGGCACCACTGCCCCTCTTTGGCTTTTCCCAAAAGGAAAGGCCAGTGGTCCATAAAGCCACCATAAATGGTCCATAAAACTACCATAAATTGTCCATAAAACCACCAGTGCTCAGCCAAGAGCCAGAAGGAAAGTGCCATGGATCAGGGAACGGGGTTGAGATTGCTCCAAATGCTTGGCAAAAGCAAATAATGCCTGGGCAGGGATGGAGGTGCATGAACTTACTTTGTTTTCCCAAAAGGAAAGGCCAATGGTCCATAAAAGCATCATAAATTGTCCATAAAACCACCAGAGCTCAGCCAAGAGCCAGAAGGAACATGCCATGGATCAGGGAATGGGGTTTGAGGTTCTCAGACTGCTCCAAATCCTTGGCAAAAGCACCCAAATAATGCCAGGGCAGTGATGGAGGGATTTACTGGTGCATGAACTTCCTGGCCCATGCTGGTGGAGTCACCATCCCTGGAGGTGTTCAAAAAATGTGTGGACACTTGAGGGCATGGTTTATTTGGCTGGTGGTGCTGGGGTGATGGTTGGAGCTGATGATTTTAGGGGTCTTTTTAGCTCATGATTCCCTGATTCTGTGTTGGACTCTGCTGATGGGAGCATCTCCACATGATTGAGGTCTCCAGGCTCCCTTTCCAACCCATCCCAGACCAGCAGCATCCTTGCAGGGAATTTCTCACTGGGAATCAGGTCCCCCCAATTTGCTGAGGGTGCAGTTTGGGTGCAGGGAGCTGGGTTTGGAGGGTGAGGAGCATTTGCTGTGGTGGTGGTGATGCCAAAAGAGGAGCCAAACCCTGTTCAGGAGCAGCTTTACCCCCCAGGCAGATGGGAAAGATCATGAATTTAGCAAACCAGGAGGCTTTGCTCTTACCAGCAGCACCAGGATCATGGGCCCTTGGTAAATGTAGTCAGTATAAACTCCTGCTCTCTTCCCAAACCAGCACCTGCAAGGCAAGGACAAGAGGTGTCAGGGCCACCTGGTGTTTGGGACAAAGCTTCAGTGGGACTTGGATTGATTCCTGTCCTTGCACAATCTCTAAGTCACTGCCTATGGGGTGAAAACTCCTGGAGCCACTATGGAAAAGCTTCCCTGGGAACCCAGAATGTGGAGGGTGGGGGTGTCTGAGGGGTTTTGGGGGTGTTGATGGGTCCTGTGTGGGACTTGGTCATCATAGGATGAGCTTGGACAACCTTACAGGGAGAGCTTGAGGTTGGCTCCATCCCCAGCACATCCCGTGGGGATGTCCATGTCCCTGGAGCATCCCAGTGGGGTTTGGCTGCTGAGCCAGGGGGCAAAACCAGAACCAAAACCCAATCCCCAAGGGCCCCTTGAACCTCCCAACCCATGGGATGAGCCCTGGGGTGCCTCTTAACTCCTCCAGTAGCCAAATCTCTGTGGAAAGAACTCAGGGGGTGGGAGGATGGAGATGAAATCCCAGCTCCATTCAGCAGCCCCATTGTGGGAGCTCTGGTTTTATCTTCTGTGGCCCTGGGAGAGCTGATCCCAGGGGGAAATTGGGATGGGAAGGAGAAGGGGGAAGGAGAGAAATGGGGCTCACTTCTCGTTGTCATAGTAGAGCTTCCCAATGGCCCAGGCAACGATGATGGGAAGGGGAATACCTGCAGAGGGAGACACAGAGGAGCCTCAGGGCTGTGATGCTGCCACCAAATGATCCTAAAATGTCAGGTTGGAAGGGACCTCAAGGATCCAACCCTTCTGCTATTATTATTCTTGAGGTGAGATGTCCCAGCACCCCCTTGAGCTGAGACTTGAAACTTGCCAGAGTGGGGGAAATCCACCACTTCCCTTGGGAGACCATTCCAATCTCTGGGTGTCCTCAGGGGGAAAAATTTTTTTCTTGTGTCCAGTGGGACCATTTGTGTCTTGCCTATGGGACTCCATGAAAACAGGGAGTCTCCATCTTCCCTGGAGCACTGGAACACGGTGAGAAGGTCTCCAGGCTGAACAGATCCCATTTCCTCAACCTCATTATTGGGCTGAAAATGGGATTTTCACACCCAGGGCAAACCCTGGGGAGGGGTGTGATGCTCAAACCCCATCCTCCCAGCCTCTTTGCAGCTCTTTGGCTGCAAGAAGAGCTGGAGCAGAAGGTGGGGGTGGGAATTAGGTTCCCAGGAACCTCAGGGAAGGGGGGGAGGGATGGAAAGGGGGGATCCTGGCACTCACACCACCCGATGCAGATGAACATCCACTTGCGGAGTTTGTCTGTGGAGTAGGTGAGGACAATGGCTGTGTGCAGGTAGCAGCCTTCCCCAAACATCCAGAAAAAGTTGGTGACATGGAAATAATTGTAGGCAGCAGTGACCAAGCGACACCAGACCTGCCCACAGGGACAAGGAGAGCAGAGCTTTGGGGTCTGGTGGTGAAAATGATGCCCAGAGCAACACAAACCCCAGCAGAAAAAGTTTCAACCTAAGGAACCTCATGTCCTGGTTTGGGTCAGGATAAAGGGGATTTTCTGGCTTGGACTTCTGCTTTCAGCTCAGGCTCTTGGAAGGAGAAATGAACAGCAAGTTTCTCAGATATTTTCTGCTTCTAGGACTGATCCCACTCCATGGTTATAGTTACAGCCAGAGCCTGGTGTGCAGAACCAAGGGCACTGCTCAGCTCTGAGGAACATTTTGCCCTCTGGAAGGAGAGAAGGAGTAAAAAGGTCCCACCTGAACCCCTCCTTTGGGGAGGAACAGACAAGAGAAATGGCCAAAACTGAGCAAACAGAGGATTCCATCCCATCCACCTCATCCTCAGGATAAACTGGAGGGATCACCAGGCTCAGACCCCTTCCTGCTTCCCCTTCCTCCCCTCTCCCTGTTTGCTTCAGCATCCTGGGAGGATTCCATCCCTTCCTCTGCCTGTGCTCCTGATCCATCCCAGCCTGAAGCTGTGTGTTCCTGCCTCCAGCTCCCAACTGCTCCTGGCTCCAGGATTCCAGCCTGGATTTTCCCGGGGCTGCCCTGCAGCCTTGGTGGTGACGTGAAAATGTAGTGAAATGAGGCAACCAGGTGCCACTAATTGCCAGGGAGTGAGCATGAGCTTGTGTCAAGCCCACCTGTGCCTAATTAGGGTGAGTCCCCACTGCGCATGAACAGGACCAGGGGGCCAATCCTAATTAGGCACAGGTGGGCTTGACACAAGCTCATGCTCACTCCCTGGCAATTAGTGGCACCTGGTTGCCTCATTTCACTACATGAGAGTTATTGGGGGAGGAACATGGGCTCAATTTTCCTGTCTATTTGTATAGATTTAGTCATTTTCCCTTTTTATCATTCCTGTTCCATTAAAGTTGTGGAGTTTAGTTCCCAATCCATCAGTCTCTCTCCCTTATCCTCTCTCCTTCCTTCATCAGGGAGGGGGATTAATTAAGAGCATCTGTTATTGGGTTTAATTTCCAGGGCAGTGTTAAACCCTGACACCCAAGAACTTTTCACCCTAAGAACAACTTTCTCCTAAGTTTGGGTCCTCCACCAACCTAACCCTGAGTCGGGGGCCCTCAGGATGCTCCTGTGGTTCCATCTCTTGGATCCTCCAGCTCCTTGGTAAAGGATCAGGACCTGGCAAAGGATCAGGACCTGGCAAAGGATCAGGACCTACCACGTTGCTCTCGTGCACCTCAGGGTTCATGGTGAGCTGCACCACGAACCAGGTGGCATTACGGAGGATGAAGGCTGTGATCAGGTTCCAGTGGATGATGTTCCTCAGGCACCGGATGCTCCTGGAAAAGAGGAGTCAAGGTGGGGGGACAAATCAGAGACTGGGGGGATCCTAGCATCCCAGGGATGTTGGGATTCCTAAGGGGGATGTGCCCTGGGTGAGGTGGGCAGGAGCACCAAGGAGGACTCTCTGCCTCCATAAAGAATTCCTTTGGAAGAGCAGCAGGAGGAGAAAAACCCTGGGATAGGCACCTCCAGAGAGCACTGGGGGAAGAGATGGCAAGAAACAAGGGCTGGGCCTGTCCCCATAGCCCAAGGGCCACGGGGTGACCTCCCTGGGCTTGTGGCTGGGGCAGGAGGGGGTCAGGTCACTCACCTCAAACGCATGAAGAGGACAAAGGCCACCAGGAGGGCCCCTAAAGAGACACAGTGCCCCAGGTAGTTGATGATGACAGCAACGTGGTAGTGGAGTTTGCTCTTTTTCTGGTTGGGGGGGGAGATGGGGAAAGGATCAGCAGCAACCCCGGGTACCACCTCAAACCCATCACATCCCCTCCCAGAGCTGCACTGCAACATTTGGGTTCCCTTTCAGGAAGACCCCAGAGCACCCCCTGGGGCAGGATGGTGGAGATGGGGGTGGTTGGGTGGTGGAAATGTGGAGAGGAACCAGGCTGGGGGCTCAGGAATCTCCTGTCCTACCCAGGCCAAGGCAGGTCCTGGTTGTCACATCACCTCTGCCCAGTTTGGGGACATCCCTTGCCCTTGTCTGGGGACATCCCCAAGCCCTTGTCTGGGGAAATCCTGCTACAGCTCAGCTGAGTGAGAACTCAAGGTGACATCTGATGTCTCTGTTCATTCCCTGTTGCCCTGAGGGCAGCCTGGGATGAATTTGGGCAGCTGGAGCAGGGGGAGCAGGGGAAAGTGTGAGTGATAATTCAATTAATCCTTGCTCCTGCTGTTAGGCACTCACCCAACCTGTCAATTAGCAATTAACTGAGTGAGAAAACCATTCCTGGCAAGAGATCTCAGCATCTTAAATACCAGAGGTGCTGATCAGCTTCAAATGAACACTCCCTGTCCCTTCTCCTCTGCTCCCAGGGGGGGCTCAACCTCCTCAGGGGTTGTGATTCCCTATTTTTTTTTTTTATCCTTTTTATCCCCCTGGCTCCCTGTGTCAGGAGGGAGGGGTGGGGGGAGGATGGTGGGGGCCAGAGGATGTGGGCCAGGAGACCTCCTGGCTTGGAAGGACACAAAGTTTGGCTTTTTGAGGCTTTTTTTTTTGGCAGGGAATGAAAATACAAATCCAGAAGAGCTCCCAGCTCCCTTGGGTCACTCCTCACCTGGATGTTTTGTCCTTTACAACTCTT
>NC_044272.1:2752869-2824895 GCF_003957555.1 Calypte anna
GCCCAGTGGTGAGGGTGCTGCTCATTAGTGACCATACAGCCTGGGTCAGCTCCATCTGCCCTGATGTTGGGCAGCAGAGGATCCTGAGCTCCCAGCTCACCAATCCCCCCCAGATATGTCCCCACCCCCCAGAACATCACCCCCAAAACCTCTGTGATCCAGCAGGACCCAATCCAGCAGCACAACCCTCACAGCTGCCTCCCCTAAAACCCCTCCCAGATGTCTGCTCCAGCTCATCCCTCTCTCCCCATCCATTTCCTCTGCTTTTTTTTATTTTATTTTATTTTTTTTCCCCTGCCTGCTGCAGAGCTGGGACCCTGGAGCAGGGCTGGGATCTGCAGCTCTCAGCCTCTAATCCAATTCTCTCCTCAGCCTTCCTTCCTGTGTTTTACCCAGAAAAAGCAGCTCAGAACCCAGCTCCAGGTTTCTATCTGGAGCACAGGCAGGAGCTGGAGCTGTTTCCTTGTCCCCTTGGGACAGAAGGTGAAATAAAAGCACCTTGGACCTTTTTTAGCTCAGTTCAAGCCACCCTCTCAGCTCCTGAGCTTTGACACCCACTCCAGAGCTGGGATGTGGGGGCTCCTGGAGCTTTTTCTGCTTGAGGTTTTGTTGTTACACAGGATGACTCAACCCAGCCCCCACATTCCCATTAAATTGAGCATAAACAGCTGAATTAACTAATTTTTCAAGCTTTGGCTCCAGTCTGGCCTTTCACTGGTCTGCTCAAAGCTGGAAGATGCTCAGCAGGATCCAGGATGCAAAATCCAACCCTGTTGAAGGCTGAGAGAGCCTTTGGGAAGCAAGACATCACCTGCTCCATGAATTCCTCCCCCAGGGGAAGGAATGGGCTCTGTTTTCTTTTCCAGACAGACTCAAAGGGGTTTTGGGGCTCAGGTTCCCCACAGTTTTGATCTGTGGGCAGGCTTAAGAGCAGGGACCTGTGGGAATATTCACCTTCCATCCCAAGAGGAAAATAAGGGAAGGAAAACTGGAGAATGTGCCTAAAAAGGCCTCTAATCCAAAGAGAACCAAAAAAGGGATTATTTGATTTTTAGATGGCACCTGGAAAATCAGGCTGGGACCTTCCAGGCAGGGTTAGGGGTGACATTTAACATCAGATGAGAGGATCCCCAAGAGCTGAAGAGGTTGAAACAGATCAAGTGAGACACAAAAATGCCCTCCAAGAATTTCTGGTCCAGATTATTTTCCCTGGGGACTCCCAAGGGCAGATCAGAGGGGTTACAGCTGGGAAGCTGTCACTTCTGCTACCATCAAAACCTCACCAATATTTCCCTTTGGAAAGCCACGGGGAGGAAACTTGGTTCTTCCAGAGTGCCTGGAGCATCCTGGAGGCTTGGAAGTTGCTAAAAAGCTCTTAACCCAAACCAAACTGGGGAGCAGGGGGAAGGAGGGCAGAGCCAGAATTCCCAGCTCTCCAGGGACATCATTTTGTGGTTCTCCATCCTTCTGGGGACTTCTGGTGCTGGTTCATCTTTCTGGGAGCTCATCCCAGCCCAGAAGTCCCCCAGCTCTCCCAGCTCTGGTTCCTAAAGCTTGGCTTATCAGGGAAGCACAGAGGGATTGGGCTTGGAAGGGACCTCAAGGTCTCCCAGTGCAAGCCCTGCAGAAAACAGGGACATCCTCACCTAAATGAGGGTGCTCAGAGCCTCCAAACCTCACCTTGAACATCTCCACCACCCCTCTGAGCAACCTGAGCCATTTCCCCACTGCCCTCCTACTCAAGAACTTTTTTTCTCCCATCCAGTCTAAACCTGCTCTTCCCTAAATCCAAACCATTGCCCCTCTTCCCATCACTCCAGGCCCTTCCAAACTCTTCCTCTTGTTCAGGGGCAGTAATTTAGGGATTTCTTTCCCCCCCCCCATGTACCAGCAGCTCAGGGCAGGGTGTTCTCCAGGGATTCTGCTTTTCCAGGCTGAGTGATGCTTGGAGGACCCAGGGCTTGAGATGAGGAGGCTGAGCTGCTGGGCTCTGCAAGAGCCAAGAATCACAGCTCAGGAAAGAATCCAAGCTCAGAATCTTAAAAGCTTTCAGGTTGGAAAACCCCCTTGGGATCATCCAACCATCCTCCCTACTCTCCAAACCTCTCCCTTAAACCATATCCCCCAAAACCACATGGAAGTGACCCTTAAACACATCCAGGGATGGTGACACCTTCCTTGGCAGCCTGTTCCAGTCTGACCACTCTTTCTGTGATGTTTTTTTTTTCCCAAATGTCCAACAGAGTAGAATTTAAGAGCCTAAACCTACCCTGTTGCTGCTGGAATCCATCCCCTCTTGTTCTCTTGCTCATCAGCTGTGAGACCAGCACCAACCTCTCCAAAATCTCCTTCCAGGTAGTTATAGAGAGTGATGAAGTCTTCCCTCAGCCTCCTCTTCCTCAAACTGAGGTCTTGGTGACCTCAAGAAATGCCTGAGCAAGGTAAAATGGTCTGAAAGAGAAGGGAAATGTCCTTGGCTGAGCTGTCTGCACAGGGCCACCTGCGCAGCACTAAATAAATCTCCAATTTCTCACCACCTGTGAGCAGTGACCTCCCCAACCTTCCTTTTCCTGCCTGCTTTTCCTCCAGGGAATCCTCCTCCTGCACTCTCAGCAGCCCAGAGGTGATTTCTGTCCCCCCCCAAGGGACTGAGCAGGTCCCCAGGTGGGGACAATCTCCTGCCCTGCAGAGCTAGGGGTCAGGAAGCTGCTTCCAGAGGCACCTGCATCCCTCTGGCCTCATCCAGAGGGGAGAGAGGACTTTGGAGAAAGGTTTGGAGGGATTTGGGATGAGGGGGAAGTGGGGTTGGTTCCCCCCCCCCTGCATTGATGCCCATAGCTGGGGGGCTCTTTGCATGGGGAGCTTGGAAAACAGGGATCTTCCCAAAAAGGGGCCAGGATGGAGCAAGTGTCCTATGGGGACAGCCTGAAAGTTGGGAATGTTCAGGCTGGAGAAGAGAAAACTCCAATGGGGAGAGCTCAGAGCAGCTTCCAGTGACTGAAGGGGCTCCAGGAAAGCTGGGAAGGGACTTGGGATAAGGGATGGGATGAGGGGGAAGGGTTTCCAGTTCCAAGAGGGGAGATGGAGAGGAGAACTTGGGGAGGGAGGGAGAAATTCTTTGGGGTGAGGGTGCCCAGGGTACCCCCAGAAGCTGTGGCTGCCCCATCCCTGGCAGTGTCCAAGGTTGGATGGGGATGGATTTGGGAAAAGGGATGAGGATGAGGGGGAAGGGTTTCCAGCTGGGAGAGGGGAGATGGGAGGGAGAAATTCTTTGGGATGAGGGTGCCCAGGATGCTCCCAGAAGCTGTGGCTGCCCCATCCCTGGAAATGTTGAAGGTTGGATGGGGCTTGGAGCACCCAGGGCTGGGGGAGGTGTCCCTGCCCATGGATGATCCTCTAAGGTCCCTTCCAACCCAAATCCTGTCTGGGATTATTTCTATGGCCCTGGAATCAGACTTTGGGGGGTTTAATCCATCCAGCTTTGGCTTGCAGGGAGTCTCCAATCACCTGGAATTTCCCCAGCTGAGGTTTTACCAGGAGCTGGGATCTCCCAGCAGTTCCTCATCCCCCTTTCCCAGTTTGGGCAGAGCAAAGAGGGGAAGCTGCCAGCAGCCTGGCTGGGAATATTTGGGAGTTCCAGGAGGAGCTGGCTCCAAGGAGGCACCTGGAGAACAGGGGGAGGTGGAGGGGAAAGGTTGGGATGATGGGGAAAAGTGTCAGGAAGGGGGAGAACAGGGGCAGCAGCATCCCAAGCAGATGGGAACCTTTTGTAAACTGGGCTCAACCAAACTGGAATCCCCCAAAGATGTCAGGAAAGGGACCTGGATCAGCAGCAACCCATCTGCTGGAGAGCAGCAGCATCCAGGGAAATCAGGGAATCTTTTTTTCCTGCCTTTTGGGCAAACCAGGGGCTGCTCTGGCTTTTCCTTTCCCATATTTCCAACCAAACTTCCAGCCCAGCTGGTGATGGTGTAGGAGGCAAAGCAGAAGGGATCAGTGCTTGTGATGGGGCTGAATTCCAGAGCAGGATCCCAAGGAGATGTGTGTGCAGGAATTCTGAGCCCAGGGAGAAGGGTCCTGGATGCTTGGGATTTCCTGGCTGCTTCAAGGGGGGTGATGAAAAGGGGAAAGCTCTGCACCAATCCACCAGAAACAGCCCCAAAAAGGGGGATTGGTGCCTCCTGACAGCTCTTTATTCATCTCCCTCATTAACACTGGCTGGGATGGGAGAGGGAAGAGATTTTCCCAGTCCAGAAAAAGTCATTAGCAGGCTTTGTGCTAATTGTTTTATCAGCCCTGAGCCAAAGGCCTGGGAGGGATTCACTGGGTCAGAGCAGGGATTTTTAGCAGCAGTCAGTGGGAGGCTGCAAAGAGAATCAGAGAATGGGATGGGGTGGGAAGGGAGCCTAAAGATCCCTAATTCCCACCCCTTGCCATGGGCAGGGATATTTCCCACCAGCCCAGGATGCTCCAAGCCCCATCCAACCTTCAGCACTTCCAGGGATGGGGCAGCCACAAGCTCCCTGAGGAACCCATCCCAGTTTCTTCCTCCCTTCAAGGTACAGGATTTTTTCCTGGCATCCCACTGAAATCTCTCAACCTCACTGAAATCCCTTTTTCACTTTAAAACCCTCACCCCTTTTCTTGTCACCCTAGAGACAGCTTCACTCAGCCATGGCAAGGCATTCCCAGCCTTTAGTTCCCAATTAAAAGAACCCTGGGATGAAATCTTTTTATTTTACCTCTCTGGTGACTCTGTCGTGGGCTGGGACAATTTCCCTGTTTTCCCTTCTGTAAGTTCCTTCCTAAGAAGAACTTCTCCACTCATTTCAGAGCTGGAGAACTCCTTGAGCAGCTTCTTTGAAGACTCTTGAAGGAAAATGAGCCCTGATTATCAATTTGAAATGATATAAATATGATTTGGTTCCTATGGGGTGTTGCTTAACAACCTCCTGAGTTACTGATGGCCCCAAAAAGCATTTCATTTATCCCTTGTTGTCCACACAGGCTTTACTGTTCCTTTGAAAATATTAAAAAAAAAAAATAATAAAGTATTGGAGATCTTTTCCTGGCTGTCAGGCTCTGTTCCTCAGAAATGGGCAGAGAAATGGAACCTCATCAAAGGACAAGGCTGGAAATAACTCAGTTGATGTACTTAGGGGGGCAAAAGGATGCTGTTTGTGTTGGGGGGAAGCTGCTTTTTAAGAGACTTCAAAAGGAAAAGCAAAAGCAACCCCTGACTCCTCTTCTTCAGGAAATAATCCAATTACACAGAGCACATTAAAGCCCTGAGTGACCATTTTAGAGCAGAAGAAGTGAGAAACCAAAGCCCCCAGGGGAAGCTAAATGGAAAGGAAGAAGGGAAGAGAAGTGATGGAGTAATTAGCCCTCATTTCTGCTGGGATCCACTGCCACCTGCCAGCTCTTCCTCTTCAGCAAGCAGCTCAGGGATGGAAGGGATGGGGATTCCTCCCATCCAAAACAATTCCTGAGCTTTGGATAGTGACTTTTGCAGGCAGAAAAAGTTGTTTGAAATAGGGATCTGAGTTTCTGCTGCCACCTCAGAGGTTTGTTTCTCTGCCTGTTGCTGACTACAGTCAGATTTAAGGGTGTGAGTTTGCTGGGAACTTGGATCTGCAGCTGAATTAGTGCCAAAAAAACCCAAAACCAAACCAAAACTTGTTGTCTTCTCTTTCTCTGACCCTGCAGCCAGGATCTTCGTGGCCAACAAAACAGAAACTTGCAGGAAAAATTACAAATCCATCCTCCCTACTTCAGCCTTCTCTTGCCTTCCTCTGCCCTTTCCTGCCATCCCATCCTCCCCCCCAGACAAACCTCACCCTCCTCATCCTCTCCATTCCTCTACCTGGAAGCTCAGGTCAGAGAAAGAGGGATGAAGGATTGGATAAGTGGGATGGGAAGCAGTGGGATCCTGTGCCAAGTTTGGGGGGAAGGAATGAGGGGGGGCTCAGGGTGCAAAGGGCAGACAGGGAAGCCCCTTCCTAAGAATAAACACCCACGAGGCCATGGGAATAAAATGGAATTTTGCCCCCCAAAATAGAAAATATTGCCAAGTTTAGGGGCAAGGTGGCTTCTGTGTCCCCATCCAAGTGGCTGGGGGGGGCAGGAGCCTCATCCCTCATGCCCCTTCTCTTGCCCTCTTTCTGCTGGGGCAAGGGAATGAAATTCCTGGCAATGAGAACAGCCAGGAAAATGAAACCTGGGTTGTTTCCTTCAAAAAACCTCAGTGATCCCATGAAAAAGGGCCAGGAGGATCCCAGGGCAGGTGGGGCCAGAAAGCCAGGAAGGCTTCTAAGGAGGGGGGGGGTTATTTGTTAGCTGCAGAGTTGGAAATCTTTGAGTTGGAAACCTTGGAGTTGGAAATCTTGAGGTTGGAAATCTTGAAGGTGGAAATCTTTCCCTGCCTTAGAAAAATCAAGAAGCAACTCGAGGAGACACCCAGAGCTAAATTACCATTTCTGAACTCTTGGGACTTGAATCAGTTCCCCCCCCCCAGGCTGATGAAGGAGGTGGAGAGGGGAAGGATGAAGTCTGATTTTTTTTTTCCCTTTGGTGGGGGAAGGGAAACCTTGTGTTGCAGCAGAGAGAGCTGAGACAAGAAGGGGGTTGGAGCTTCCCCAGCTCAGCTGAGCTCGGGGTGAACCCCATCCCTCCCAAACTCCTCATTTCAGATTCTGCAAGCAGCTTCCACTCTGCTCCCAGACAGCCACCCACCACCCCTGAGCATGAGGATGTTCCCTGCATGACAACCACCAGCTTGGGCAGCTCAGAATCCCAGAATCCCAGAATCATTTGGCTTGGAAAGGAGCTCTGAGAGCATCAAATCCAACCCTTGATCCACTCCCCCCCCCTGTGGTTCCCAGCCCATGGCACTCAGTGCCACATCCAGTCCCTTCCTAAAAACCTCCAGGGATGGAGAATCCACCCCCTCCCTGGGCAGTGCCTGTAAAGAATTCCCTCCCTATAAAGAAGCATTTGGGTTGGAATCCCAGAATTATTTGGCTTAGAATCCCAAAATCATTCAGGTTGGAATCCCAGAATTATTTAGGTTGGAAACCCAGTATTATTTGGGTTAGAATTCCAGAAGCACTTGGGTTGGAATCCCTGAATTACTTAGGTTGGAATCCCAGAATCATTTGGGTTAGAATCCCAGAGTTATTTAGGTTGGAATCCCAGAATCATTTGGGTTGGAAAGGAGCTCTGAGAGCATCAAATCCAACCCTTAATCCACTCCCCCCCCGTGGTTCCCAGCCCATGGCACTCAGTGCCACATCCAGTCCCTTCCTAAAAACCTCCAGGGATGGAGAATCCACCCTCTCCCTGGGCAGCCCATCCCAATGCCTATAAAGAATTCCCTCCCTGTAAAGAAGCATTTGGGTTGGAATTCCAGAATTATTTAGGTTGGAAAGGACCTCAGAGATCATCAAGTCCAACCCTTGATCCACTCCCACTGCAGTTCCCCCCCCATGGCACTCAGTGCCACATCCAGTCCCTTCCTAAATACGTCCAGGGATGGAGAATCCACCCCCTCCCTGGGCAGCCCATCCCAGTACCTGTAAAGAATTCCCTCCCTGTAAAGAAGCATTTGGGTTGGAATTCCATAATCATTTGGGTTAGAATTCCAGAAGCATTGAGATTGGAATCCCAGAAGCATTTGGGTTGGAATTCCCAAATTATTTGGCTTAGAATCCCAAAATCATTTGGGTTGGAATCCCAGAATTATTTAGGTTGGAAACCCAGTATTATTTGGGTTAGAATTCCAGAAGCACTTGGGTTGGAATCCCTGAATTACTTAGGTTGGAATCCCAGAATCATTTGGGTTAGAATCCCAGAGTTATTTGGGTTGGAATCCCAGAATTATTTGGCTTGGAAAGGAGCTCTGAGAGCATCAAATCCAACCCTTGATCCACTCCCCCCCCGTGGTTCCCAGCCCATGGCACTCAGTGCCACATCCAGTCCCTTCCTAAAAACCTCCAGGGATGGAGAATCCACCCTCTCCCTGGGCAGCCCATCCCAATGCCTGTAAAGAATTCCCTCCCTGTAAAGAAGCATTTGGGTTGGAATTCCAGAATTATTTAGGTTGGAAAGGACCTCAGAGATCATCAAGTCCAACCCTTGATCCACTCCCCCCCTGTGGTTCCCAGCCCATGGCACTCAGTGCCACATCCAGTCCCTTCCTAAATACGTCCAGGGATGGAGAATCCACCCCCTCCCTGGGCAGCCCATCCCAGTACCTGTAAAGAATTCCCTCCCTGTAAAGAAGCATTTGGGTTGGAATCCCAGAATTACTTAGGTTGGAAACACAGGATTATTTAGGTTAGAATCCCAGAATCATTTGGGTTGGAATCCCAGAGTTATTTAGGTTGGAATCCCAGAATCATTTGGCTTGGAAAGGAGCTCTGAGAGCATCAAATCCAACCCTTGATCCACTCCCCCCCCGTGGTTCCCAGCCCAAGGCTTCCCAGCTCCTGTTTTGTTGGCCATGATCCTGGCTCAGCTGGGATGTCCTGGCTCCAGCTCCCATCCTCAGCCCAAGGATGGAGCCTTGGAAGGGTTGGAAAAGGGGAACCAGGAGAAGATTTGGCTGCCAGCAGAAGATGCTTGCAAATAAACCCAGGCAGATGGCTTGCTGAATTTCAGCCCTTAATGACAAGTGCTTTATTCTCTAAGCTAATTATAGAATAATTCCTGCTGGAGGAGGGGGCCCCTTTGGCATGGAGAAGGTGGGAATTATCAGTCCTCCTCCTTGCTAGCAGGCTCAGTCCTTTCTTCTGCTGATTTCTCCCTGGGTGTTAGCTCCAAACTGGACCTTGTTTGGTCCTTTTGCCCTTGGAGGGAAATAAAAGAAAGGAGCAAGAGGGCTCAGCCAGCCCTGGTGTGACAAAATCCAACCTCATTTTCTCTCTGTCACAGCACAGAGAACCCAGGGAGCTCCCATCCCAAGCCAAACCCCAAACTGGGTTGTGCTAAAGCAGATATATTTCTCCCAAGTGACAAAACCTGCTTTTGGTTAATGTTTGACATGATTAGAAGAGGTTCCAGCTAATGCTGTGCTTCCTGTCTTCAGGATTTACATCTTTTAAAACTAATTTCATCCTCCCCGCTTCCTAAACTGGGAAGTGCAACCTCTCTGCCTCTCCCTGTGCTCCTTCCCTCAGTGCTGGGTCCTGGAGGGGAAAAAAAAAATAAAGAACAAACAACCCCAGGTAATAAATTCCAAGCAAAAGGGTCATTTGTGCAAGGTGTGAAAGTTTGACAGCTTGAGAAACACCAAGTGCAGACACCAGGAGCCTGGGGTGGCCTTGCTGTTCCCAAAGTGAAAGTGAATAGTGCAAAAGTGACCCCAACCTCACCATCCAGCACTTTGTGCCAAAATCCTGCCCTCCTGCCTCATCTGTCCCCTGTGGCTCATCCCAAATGGAAAGGCAGCAAGGATCAAGGTTCTCCTGGCCCCTCTCCCACCCTTCCCTGAAAACTGATTCTCCTGGAGGGGTTTTGGGATTTCCCCAGCTCCTTGTTGTCCCATCTCCAGCCTCACCTCCCAGACAGAAATCCTAGGATGCTGTGTTCAACCTCTGGAGTGGCTGGGGCTGAGCTTATCAGGGCTGTGTCACCCAGAGAGGGCTCAGGGAATGGAATCCTGAAGATCTTTGCCTGAAAATCTCTTTTTCCTCAAAAATCAAAGGCAGGAATCTTTCCTCTGGGTTCAGGGAGGTGGGAGGGGGGCAGAGGATGATGAGGAAGGATGGAAAAATACTCAGCAGAGGAGAAACTTTTGCTGCCACTTCTCCTGCCTGCAGGGTCTATATTTAGGCTTAATTAGAGCATGAAAAGCACCTCAGGATTATGCTGGGAGATTTGTTTCCTTAGCCTTGGAACTAATGCCCCAGGGTTTCAATAACACCCTCTTGACTCTCTTACCCTCCAAACCAATCTCTCCACCTCTGGAAACTGCAAAAATTTTGTCCTGGGTCAAAACACAGGAGCTGAGAGAAGGCAGAGGCTTTGATTTAAGTGCTCCTTAATTATCTCCAAGCCAAGGTTGGGGAGGAAATGATTTGGCAGCTGTGAATTGAATTCTTGGGAGAAAACCCCTGGAAATGAGCTGCTTCACCTGCTGCTGGGAAGTTTTGTCTCTTGCTTTTCACAAACCTGCATGGGGGAGGTAAATTAACTCCTTCTCACCTCCCTGGGAGAAAGCCAAGCTGGTTCTGATGGGCACAGAGGGGATTTTGGAGCAGCCAACTCTGTTTGTGTCTTTGAATGATCCTGGGAAAGGGGTTGGGGCCATGCAGCTCCCAAATGTTCAGCCTGGAAAAGAGAAAACTCCAATGAGGAAACCTTGGAGCACCTTCCAGTGCCTGAAGGGGCTCCAGGAAAAGTCCTGGGTGAGGGCTAAGAAGAGATTCTTCTTTTCAGGAATTCAATGTAAACAAAATGAGGAAAGAATAAAAAACCTTTGGGCAGGTCCAGTGCCAAAACCTTGGTCAGTTCACACACACACACACACACACACAAAAAAAAGAAAAAAAAAGGAAACCCTTTATTTTGGGTTGATTAAAGCCTCTTTCTCAAGCTGCTCTAAAATGTGAAACCAGAGGAGGCCATGAAGAGGATTCTTGTTCCAACTGGAGCAGCTCTGGGATTGTTCAGCCTGGAGAAGAGCATCACCTGCATCCCTTTGACCTCATCCAGAGAGGAGAACTTCCCAAAGGGACTTTGGAAAAGGGCTTGGAGGGATGGGATGAGGGGGAAGGATTCCCAGATGCAAGAGGGGAGATGGAGAGGAGATCTTGGGGAGAAATTTTTTGGTCTGAGGGATGGCACTGGGTGATTTAAGGTCCCTTCCCACCCATCCCACTCTGGGATCCAGGGATTCTGTAGCTGCAACTTGGAGGAGAGGTTCTGGAGACCCAGCTGCGGCTTTTTCCAGGCAGAATGGCCAATTCCTAAATCATGGAAGAGGTGCTAAACCTCAGCCCATGCTTTCTGCACCCTCAGCTTGAGGAGGAGCAGGAGCAGGAGCTGAGCTCCCTGCTGGGCCCCAGATCTGCTGGGAATCATTCCCAGGCCCTGGCTCTGCCTTGGGAATTCTTCTCCCTGCTCCCACCCCATGGCTGCAGCTGGATTTTAAACCCCAAAGCAGGACAGGGCTTCTGGACCACAGGCAGAGGGAAGTTTGGAAGAAGCAAACAGAATTTTCAGGGTCTGAGAAAAGCTTCCAGAGAACAGGGGTGTTGAAGTCACAACTGAATTATATTTTTTTTTTTTTTCCCATTTTTTGCTGCAATTGGATCAAATCACTGCACTTTTATGAGACCCAGCCTGGTGTTGCACATCATGCCAAGGAGCCTTAAGAGCCTCCAGGATTGCTCCCTGCTTGGAGCCTTTCTCAAGTACAGCCATCAAAGCAGAGAGCAGTGCAGGAGGAAGGCAGAACCACAGCTGAGGCTGCTCCCTCCACTCTGGAGATGCATTTAGAAAAGCTTTTTGCAGAGCAGAGGAGCCCACACCCATTTTCTTTTATCCTTTCATTCATTTTCTAGAGGCACAAGGTAGCTGACAAAGAATCCTAGAATCCTAGGGGTTGGAAGGGACCTCGAAAGCTTCAACAAGGCCAAGTGCCGGGTCCTGCACTTTGGCCACAACAACCCCATGGGGAGCTCCAGGCTGGGGACAGAGTGGCAGAAAGGGAGCTGGGAGTCTGGATTACCAGGAAGCTGAAGAGGAGGCAGCAGTGTGCCCAGGTGGCCAAGAAGGCCAATGGCATCCTGGGCTGGCTCAGAAACAGCGTGGCCAGCAGGTCCAAGGAGGTGATTCTGCCCCTGTGCTCATCCCTGGTAAGGCCACACCTTGAGTACTGTGTTCAGTTCTGGGCCCCTCAGTTCAAGAAGGATATTGAGGTCCTCGAACAGGTCCAAAGGAGGGCAACCAAGCTGGTGAAGGGACTCGAGCACAGATCCTATGAGGAGAGTTGGAAGGTTGGAAGGGTTGGAAGGGACCTCAGAGATCATCGAGTCCAACCCTTGATCAACTACTGCCACAGTCACTAGACTATGGCACTGAGTGCCATATCGAGTCGCTTTTTAAATGTCTCCAGGGACGAAGAGTCCACCACCTCCCCAGGCAGCCCGTTCCAATGTCTGATCACCCTTTCTGTGAAAAAATTCTTTCTCATCTCCAACCTAAACCTCCCCTGGCACAACTTGAGACCCTGCCCTCTTGTCTTGCTGAGAGTTGCCTGGGAAAAGAGCCCAACCCCCCCCTGGCTCCAACCTCCTTTCAGGGAGTTGCAGAGAGTGATGAGGTCTCCCCTGAGCCTCCTCTTCTCCAGCCTCAACACCCCCAGCTCCCTCAGCCTCTCCTCACAGGATCTGTGCTCCAGTCCCTTCCCCAGCCCAGTTGCCTCCTTTGGACCTGCTCCAGCACCTCAAGCTCCTTCCTGAGGGGCTGAGGGGCCCAGAACTGGACACAGGACTCAAGCTGTGGCCTCCCCAGGGCTGAGCACAGGGGCAGAATCCCTTCCCTGGACCTGCTGGCCACGCTCTTCCTGAGCCATCCCAGGATGCCATTGGCCTTCTTGGCCACCTGGGCACACTGCTGCCTCCTCTTCAGCTTCCTGGCAAGCCAGACTCCCAGCTCCCTTTCTGCCACTCTGTGCCCAGCCTGGAGCTCCCCATGGGGTTCTTGTGGCCAAAGTGCAGGACCCAGCACTTGGCCGTGTTGAAGCTCATCCCATTGGAGTCAGCCCATCTCTCCAGTCTGTAATGTCCATATGCATGAGGCAGGCTGATTAATATTTAATAACCAGTGAAGTCTGCTCTCCCCTAATCACTGAGTGCCTGGGATTTGCCAAGTGGCTAATTTTAAACTATTTGGTATGGAATTATTCATCTATTAAAACACTCCATGAGTCTAAGTCCCTGAAAAGGGAATTAAAACTCCATGAAATTTACTCATCCAAACGTCAGACTTCAGGTCCAGCCCAGACACCAGGAGTGGGAGGAGGGGGTTGATTTTATTTAAATCCTCAAGGGTGCTGGGGAAGAGCAGCTGTGGGCACAGAGCTCATCTCAGTGGTTTTTTCCCCTATTTTTATGGTCATGTTTGGTTGGTTTTGTGGGGTTTTTTTCCCCACCTTTACTCCAAGGCTTCTCATCCTGGGTTAAAGGCAGTGGCTTCACTTGGTGGCACTTCTGAGCCCACTGTTATCTTGATGTCACCTTTATTTTTTTATCTACTTGTTGATTTTGGGGGTTTAATGGGACTTGATTTGGGCTTGGTTTTGGCCCTGAGCTCAGCCTGTTCTGCTGGGCTGCTGAGGAAAGAAAAAGAAAATCTCATTTTTGCTTGGAAAATTATTTTTTAATTATGAGTAGGGAGGAGATTTTGTTTTGTCTTTCAAAGGTTTCCACTCTTTCCCTCTTAGGAAATAATTTGGGGAAGTTAATGGTCCTCCTTGAAAGTCATTTTTTTGACCCAAATCTGTCTTTGGGTGCAAGGCTGCATGATCCCTGGATGCAAGAAACTCCCTGACCTAAAGGGAGGTAAAAAAATTCCTTTAGAAAGTGTTCACAGCAACTTGAATGCTGCAAATTGGGCCAAAATATGAAAAAAAAAGAAAAAGAAAATGAAGAAAAGGGGCAGATCCTCTGGTGGGGGGAAAAGCTGCACCTTGGGGACCATCCCAGCATCAATCCCTGGCCCTCATCCCCTCTGCTCACCACCTGCTGAATTCCCTTTCCTGGGGTTTAATAAATCCCTAATCCCAGAACTGGTTTTATTTAGGGTTTAATTACTGGCCCCATTGATAAGGAGAGAGTTTTGTAGGACTTTTTCTTGGATTTTCCACTCGATTTTCTCAATTATTCTGATCCTGAGAGGGCTGGGGATTGGTCCAGAAAGTTGTGATTTGGAGACATTTGGGCAGGTTGGTTTTTCACAGAACTGGAGTGAAAAAAAAAAACCAAACCCCAACTAATTTTTTTTTTCACCTTTTTTGAGCAATTCTCCTGTTTCTTTTTCAGCAGGAGGCACAACAAGCAAGCCTTGAGTAGGAGTTGACTAGGAAAAACAGACTTGCAGAAGAAAAAAAGATGTGAACTGATTGAACTTCTGGCTCAGCCATCAAAAATTGACCAAAAAATCAATGTCACTGCTCAGGTGACACTTGTGTGGTTGTTCCCAAATCCTTTTTATTTTATTCCAGCTCATCTAATAAAAGCTGTGACTTTGCTCCCCTGTTCTTTGCCCAGCTGATTAACTGCAAATGCCAATTTCTTTTCTCATGTCCTCAGCAGATGCCCCAGGAATTGGTGTTGCCCCCACTGGGAAGTGCAAATTGGTGGGGAATGGTTTGTAGGAACACACTGGGATGGGCAACACATCAGGGGAAAAGGGTTTTTTTTTAAAAAATGGTGTTGTCTCCCTCCCACAAACTGAAAATCTTTCCCTTCCTTGTTCCATTTCCATTTTTACCCTGTTTTATTGCTGCTGGTATTTTGGATACATTTAGTAGGATGTGCTGAAGTGGTTTTTTTTTTTTTTTAATATACTCCTGTGTTTAAGAGCACTGAATGATTTGGGTTCTTTTTCTTTACTCAAACCTTTAGACATTATTAAAACAAAACCATGTGGCATTTCTGAGGCAAATGCCAGGAATTTCAACATTCCAGAAAAATCCTATCAATCCAGGGTGAAGAGTCACAGCAGGGATTTAAGACTCTCACACCTCTCTGCTCTGCCTCTGACCAGGAGAATTTTCCATGCCTTCCTGGAAGGACATTCCTGGAAGTAAAACATGCTTTGGGCTGAATCCAGTTGGCAACCGGTCACTAGTGGTGTCCCCCAGGGATCAGTGTTGGGCCCAGTGCTGTTCAATATCTTTATGGATGATTTAGATGAGGGGATTGAGTCCCTCATCAGCAAATTCACAGATGACACCAAGCTGGGGGGAGTGTGGATCAGCTGGAAGGCAGGAGGGCTCTGCAGAGGGACCTGGAGAGACTGGAGAGTTGGGCTGATCCCAAGGGGATGAGGTTCAAGACAAGAACCCCATGGGGAGCTCCAGGCTGGGCACAGAGTGGCAGAAAGGGAGCTGGGAGTCTGGCTTGCCAGGAAGCTGAAGAGGAGGCAGCAGTGTGCCCAGGTGGCCAAGAAGGCCAATGGCATCCTGGGCTGGCTCAGGAAGAGCGTGGCCAGCAGGTCCAGGGAAGGGATTCTGCCCCTGTGCTCATCCCTGGGGAGGCCACAGCTTGAGTCCTGTGTCCAGTTCTGGGCCCCTCAGCTCAGGAAGGAGCTTGAGGTGCTGGAGCAGGTCCAGAGAAGAGCAAGGAGGCTGGGAAGGGATCCAGCACAAGTGCTGTGAGGTGAGGCTGAGGGAGCTGGGGGTGTTGAGGCTGGAGAAGAGGAGGCTCAGGGGAGACCTCATCACTCTCTGCAACTCCCTGAAAGGAGGTTGGAGCCAGGGGGGGATTCGGTCTCTTTTCCCAGGCAACTTCTCAGCAAGACAGAGGCCAGGGTCTCAAGTTGTGCCAGGGGAGGTTTAGGTTGGAGATGAGAAAGAATTTCTTTCTGGAGAGGGTGATCAGGCATTGGAATGGGCTGCCCAGGGAAGTAGTGGATTCTCCGTGTCTGGAGATCTTTCCAAAGAGCCTGGATGTGGCACTGAGTGCCATGGGCTGGGAACTGCAGTGGGAGTGGATCAAGGGTTGGACTTGATGATCTCTGAGGTCCCTTCCAACCCAGCCAATTCTAGGATTCTATGAGCACTTCCCTTCTTTTCCTCCAAGTCCTTGTCTTTTCCCTCCATCCCAACAATTCCTTTGGGATCATTTCATTAAAGATATGGGGAAGAAGATGATCACAGGCATCAGCTGGACTGTCCATGAGATGCTCAGCCCCTGAAGCATGTTAATACCTGTTTTTTACTGATGAAAACCCCTGCTTGATACAAGCTCTGAACTTTTCCAGACCCTTATGGCTTTTTTTATGGGAATGTGCATCCAGACCCATTTTTGGGGACACCAGCTCTGAACCCCCTATTGCCTCCACCCACTTTTTCCACCCCACCCCTCTTGGGCAGCACACCAGGGCACAGTGGGGTGGTGTTAAATGAGCTGTTTGCTAAGGAGAATGAGATTTTGGGGTTTTTTTCCTTGCATTTCTGCAAGATGCTGGCACATTTATCTAGGGCAGTACAAGGCCAGAAAGGCCAAAACCCTGTTAGGGGGGTTGTGCCTCCCTTGCATACCTCACCCTAAGTTTGGGGCAGCCACCTGGATGTTCTGGGCAGCCTGGAGAAAGCCACTCTGGGATTTTCTTCTTTGCAGGCATCACCATCTAGTGCCACAGGCTGGAATTTCATCTTTCCCCTTTGGATTTTGTTCTGCAATTCCAATGGATTGCTGGAGCCAGGGGGGATGATTGGTGCTTAACCAAGGAGCCAGAGCACAGAGCTGGTTGTTCTTCCTTAACCCCTGGAGTTCTGAAACTGAGCAATCAACTCCAGAGATCTCTACAGCTACAAGGATGGGAAAACAGGGAATGATTTTGATTTACAGCCAGGAACACTCACTGCTGGATCTTCAAACCTGAAGAGGGAATTTGCAAAGTGGTGACACTGACTCCTTGGGGAATTTTCTGAAATGACCCTCTGGATACCCACAGCTCCTGCAGATTTTTCAGGATCAGCCAGCTCTGATCTGCCAGGAAACCAATGGAGCTGGGGAGGAGGGGGAATCATCCTTCAAGCCTTCTCTGTAAGAGAAAAGAGAGAAGTGGTGAAACCTCCCTGTTTGCACAGCCCCATCCCTCTCTTTCCTTGCCCAGGAGGAGCAGGTGGGAAGCAGAACCTCTGCCAGCTGCTTCTGAACCCCTCTCTCTGTCCCAGGGTGGGATGAAAGCCCCCAGAGCTGGGACAGAGGAAAACTGGGAATGATTTTTCTTTACAGGCAGGAGGGTGGGAACACTCACTGCTGGATCTTCAAGCCTCCCTGCGGGGGAGTTTGCAAAGTGGTGACACTGGCTCCTTGGGGAACTTTCTGAAATGACCCTCTGGATATATATCAGGATATATATCGGGATATATATCGGGATATATATCGGGATAACCCCCTCCCATCACCCCCCACCATCGGTACCTCCAGGCTGAGCCCACTCGGGGGAGGTGTGGGAAGGCGATGCTGTCACGGGGGGGATCTGATGTTGAGGATGGGTGGGGGGGGATCCCGGGGAAGTTCCAGGGAGCAGCCCCGGTTCGGCTCAGCGGGAATTCCCGGGAAGTTCAGCGCGATGGGGGGAAAAAGGGACGGAGGGTGGGGGAAAAGGAAAGGGAGAGGAGGGGCTTGGGGGAAAGGGGCGGGATGGGGAAGGAGGAAGTTGCGGGGGGATGTGAAACACGTGCGTGTCCCTGTGTCCTGAGTGTGAGCAGCGGTACAAAACCCTTCGGAAACCCCGCAGGTTCGTGTCCTCGGGTGGGTTGTGTCCTTGGGTGGGATAGGAGGGGGTGGGTGGGGAAGGAATACGCGGGAGAAGGGAGGGAAATCAAGGGGAAGGGGCTGGGCATGGATAGGGTTGGAAGTTGGGAGGGGGGTGGTCCAGGTGTGTGTTGTGTGTTTGTACCTCCCCCCCCCAAAAAAAAAAACCCCAAACCTTTTGCAGACCAGGTTGGCTGGTGTCACGGGTGGGGACACATCAGGCCCGTGGCGTGGGCATGGATGGGGGGGGAGTGGTGGGGAGGGGACACATGGCTGCTGGGTGGTACCGACCCATCCTCGATGTAAAACCCAAGGGCCCACCCTGGGCTCTAAAATCGCTGTTTCCAGGTGTAAAGTCAGGAGGACAAAACCCAACCCAGGTCGAGTCGGAACCATCCAGCTCTGATATGTCCCCTCCCTCCGGGACAGAGGTCCCGAACTCCACGCAGGACACACGCCTGATGTTCCCACTCCCTTTCTCCCTGCCCAGGACACAACCCCCCACCCTGATTTCCAGACTGTTTCGTGCCCCTTCATCCATAGGGATCACCCTCCCTCTCCTCCTTGGCAACTTCCAACCACGTTCCCCTTTTCCCCCTCCGTGCTGCAAATCCCTGGAAGTTTCACCTCGGGGTTTCACCCGGTGCTGAGGTGTGATGTGAGGAACCCTAAATCATGGCAGTGGTGAGGACCAGCGCTGGGTGACCTCAAAATCATCCCGTGTATGGCGGGTTCAGCTGGAGGACTCTTCCCACTGGTGGCTGAGACCTCCAGCACCCCCCAAATAACCCTTTCCCCAACCTGTGCCTCCCACCCCATTTTTTTGGGGTGCCAGTGTAGCTTTACAGGTGGGGTAGAAATAAGGGTGTCTAATTCCCTGGGTAGCAGCTCACACCCCGTTTTCCCCCAGAGAAATCTTGGTGTCACCCCACCACTGGTCTCCCCAAACCGGGACAGGGAATACAGAGGTGTTCCCAAGACTCTTGGGTTTTGGGAGGGAGGTAATGGGGACACTGTGGACTTTTCCCTCCCCTGGTAGAAAGATCCCATCTCTCCATGGTAACCTCACTGAGGTTTTTTCCACAGACCCATCCTGGCAATAAAAACCCAAAACCCTGGTGAGAAAACTGTTGGCTCCGGGTGAGCATTGGTCCCCAATCATCAAACCCAGCACGAGACAAACCCGGTGAGGAACGTGGGCAAAGGTTTAGGATCTGCTTATCCCATTCCTCCCACGGGAAGATCCATCAGGACAAGAGATGTTTCAGTGACAAGGGGTGACACTGTCACACAGCCACCATGTCCTACACCTGCCGTGACTGCGGGAAGGTTTTCCTCAAGAAGTGGTCTTTTACTGAGCATCATCGGGTCCACACAGGGGAGAGACCCTACAAATGCTTGGATTGTGGGAAGGATTTTGCCCGGCGTCACACCCTAATGGAACACCGCCGGATCCACACGGGAGAGAAACCCTACGAGTGTCCAGAGTGTGGGAAACGTTTTATCCAAAGCTCCATCCTCATGGAACATCTCCGCACCCACGCAGGGGAGAAGCCATACAGGTGTCTGCAGTGTGGGAAGGGTTTTTCTCACAGCTCCAGCCTGTCAAAGCATCACCGGATCCACACGGGGGAAAAACCCTTTAAGTGTTTGGAGTGTGGGAGGGGATTCACCTCTAGCTCCACCTTAAAACAGCATCTCCGGATCCACACTGGGGAGAAACCCTATAAATGTCTGGAGTGTGGGAAGGCATTCAGCCAAAATGCCTCCCTCTTAGGGCACCGCCGCATCCACACGGGGGAGAAACCCTATAAGTGTTTGGTGTGTGGGAAGGATTTTACCCACAGCTCCTCCTTATCCCAGCACCACCGAACCCATAGGGGCAGCAGGGGTTATCCCTGCACCCTCTGTGGGAAAAGCTTTGGCAACATCCACTCCCGAATCCGTCACTTACGTGGCCACAGCAGGGAAAAACCCCACAAGTGTCCCCAGTGTGAGAAAAGATTCCTGGAGAGCTCGAGCCTCACCCATCACCTCCAGATCCACGTGGCCAAACTTCCCTACAAATGTCCTGACTGTGGGAAGGGATTTGCCAGGAGCTGTGAGCTCACTGCCCATCGTCACATCCACACCGGGGAGAGACCCTACACTTGTCCCCACTGCTGGAAAAGCTTCAATCAGCTCTCTGCTTTGGTGACCCATCAGTGGCTCCTGTCAGGTGAATGACCCTAAAGCTGTTCCTACTGCCAAAAGGGTTTTGACAGAGCTACAACCTCATCCCTCAGCACTGGGCTTACCCCACTGTGACCCCAAAACCCAAGGGGCACCACCCAGCTCCATCCCAGCAGTGAAGTTTTCTTCAGCAATCACATGGCACCAGCTCAGGGATTTAATTTTAATATTTTTAAGGCATTTTTTTAGGGTTCTTCACACAATAAAGCAGAAAAAGAAAGTCCCCAGCACAGTGACAACCCATTTGAGGTGGCATGACAGGATGGGACCCAGGTATCATCCATGTGGATCATTTTAGGGTGACCCTACAAGGGGATTTCAAAGAAAACGAGGCAAAAAGGTGGGATTGGGCCATTTTGAGGTGAAAACTATCTTTGGATTTTGGGATGTTTCGGGGAAATTTAGATCCCAAAATCAGTGTCTTTGATTTCTGACTGAAAACTGGGGGAAGGGGAATAGGTTTGATAGATTTTGGTTTTTTAATTAATAAAGGACTCAGTAAAATCATACAGAAGGGCAACAGGTTGTTCCTTTGTGGCTTTTGGGGTGCAAAGTGATGAAGAGAAAAACCTTTGGGTGCTGGGAGGTTGGGGTGCCCTCCCCAAAGCACCCTTGGCTCCCCACTTTGAGGTTCAGAGGGGCCCCTCTTGCTCCCTAAAATCCTTTGGTTTCTTCCAACCCATTCCATGATTCCAGGATTTCCAGGCAAGTCACAGCAGGCTGGGATGCAGCTGATGTGTCACCACTTGGTACCCTGACAATTCCCTGGGCATCCCGAGGTGTTGGCCAGGGACTGGGATTTGCTGACTCTGGAAATCCAGAGGATTCCAGGGGAGTGGAATCACCTTGGCCAGGCTGCTGCTGTGTCCTTGAGAATGGGACAAATGATGGAAAGGGTTTCTCTGGACTGAGTACTCACCTCCCAAAGGTGTCCCACCCATGGCCCTTTCTTAGCAGCGGGGTCCCCTTTGGCAACTGATCCGGCCCGAAATCCCCAGGGCTCAGGTTCTGGGCCCCTCAGCCCCTCAGGAAGGAGCTTGAGGTGCTGGAGCAGGTCCAAAGGAGGCAACTGGGCTGGGGAAGGGACTGGAGCACAGATCCTGTGAGGAGAGGCTGAGGGAGCTGGGGGTGTTGAGGCTGGAGAAGAGGAGGCTCAGGGGAGACCTCATCACTCTCTGCAACTCCCTGAAAGGAGGTTGGAGCCGGGGGGGGTTGGGCTCTTTTCCCAGGCAACTCTCAGCAAGACAAGAGGGCAGGGTCTCAAGTTGTGCCAGGGGAGGTTTAGGTTGGAGATGAGAAAGAATTTCTTTCTGGAGAGGGTGATCAGGCATTGGAATGGGCTGCCCAGGGAAGTAGTGGATTCTCCGTGTCTGGAGATATCTCAAAAGAGCCTGGATGTGGCACTGAGTGCCATGGGCTGGGAACTGCAGTGGGAGTGGATCAAGGGTTGGACTTGATGATCTCTGAGGTCCCTTCCAACCCAGCCCATTCTAGGATTCTAGGATTCCCAGCCTTTAGCTGCTCCTTTCCCAAGGAACAGCTCTGTCCGGGAGCTGAGAAACCCCCAGCCCGGGGGAGGAAGAGTCCCAGCAGGGGCGATGGGGACAGAAGGGACAATCCCGGCTGTGTGTTGGCCCAACAGGACTGCACAACCCGGTACCGAACGGCCCGCACTGCCGCACACCCGGCACCAGTGAGCCCTGAGCCAGCCCCAACTGAACCCCGGGCCAGCCCCGGACCAGCTCCAATCGAGCCCTGAGCGAGCCTCGGGCCAGCTCCGAGCGAGTCCCGGACCATTCCCGGGCCAGCCCTGAGCCAGACCCAGACCATCTCTGAACGAGACCCGGTCCATCCTCGATCCATTCCCGGACCAGCCCCGGTCCAGCCCTAAACCATCCCCAGGTCATCTCAGGACCAGCCCCGGAGCATCCCTGGTCCATCCCCCATTCAGCCCCGGACCAATCCCGGTCCAGCCCCGAACCACCCCTGGGCAAGCCCTGGACCAGTCCCTGGCCATCCCCGGACCATTCCCGATCCATCCCCGAACCATCCCCATACCAGTCCCGAACTATCACCGATCCAGCCCTGGACCAGCCCCGGACCAGCCCCTGACCATCCCTGTTCCAGCCTCAATCCATCCCTGATCCATCCCGGGACCAGCCCCGAACCAGCCCTGTACCATCCTCGAACCATGCCCGATCAACACCTCCTGGTTTGGGCCAACACCTCTTGTTGCCTCCGTGTTCTTGGTTAGAAAGAGTTTTTCCTCTTTTGAGGTGTTTAAAAGTTCCTTGAATCTACCAGCCCGAAGTGGACGTTTTCCCAGATCGCTGAATGGGGTCCTAAAAGTCCAAATGGTTGGGACTGGCAAACAAATGCAAAGAGTGACCACTGAAAACCTTGGCTGGCCTTAACCCTCACATGGAACCCTACCCACAGCACCACCAACAATCGGCCTACGGGTTTCCCTTTGACCACCAACCTTGAACCTACCAGCCTGAAGTGGTAGCGGTCAGTGCTCTGAGCCTATAGCCCTCAGGGTGGACTTGCCTGGATCAGTGATATTGCTCCAAGGGCAACTGACTCCTCTGCTGGCTAGCTCAGGACTGAGCTGAGTCTGTGCTTCACGACTCACCTTTTATTGGCCTCCTGGTCCTGCTCATGCACAGTGGGGACCCACCCTAATTGGGCACAGGTGGGCTTGACACAAGCTCATGCTCACTCCCTGGCAATTAGTGGCACCTGGTTGCCTCATTACACTACAAATCGGGACTGGAAAACAAATGCAAAGAGTGACCACTGAAAACGTTCCCTGTCCTTAACCCTCACATGGAACCCTACCCACAGCACCACCAACAATCGGCCTACGGGTTTCCATTTGACCACCAACCTTGAACATACCAGCCCTAAGCGGCCATTTGCCCCTATTGCTGAATAGGGTCCCGAAGTCCGAATACCGGGGACTGGAAAACAAATGCAAAGAGTGACCACTGAAAACTTGGGCTGGCCTTAACCCTCACATGGAACCCTACCCACAGCACCACCAACAATCGGCCTACGGGTTTCCCTTTTACCACCAACCTTATAACTACCAACCCAAAGCAGCCATTTGCCTGGATTGCTGAATGGGGTCCCAAAAATAAAACTTCAGAATTCCCAAATATTTCAGTAAGTAAAATTCCTACCTATTTTTTGCCTTCCTGATGAATTTGAGAGAAAAAATACTTGTGCTGCAGGAAACAGACACAGTTTCTCTTATGGTTTTTATTCCCCTGAGGGAATTTCAGGCTCTATTTTTAGGGATGCACAATTATCCATAAAAAAAAATTAGCATCTGGAGATAAGAAGTGAAGTCAGAGATAATCAGCTGGTTCTTTCATTTGGTTAATTAGCAGAGGTCTTTAATTAGCTTGGGGTTTTTTGTACACAAGATATTTCCCCCAGAAAAAAAAAGACCAGGAATCTTTTTAAGGACTAAGGTAAGTTGGAAAAAATTCTCAGTCACCTGGAAATCCTGAGCTAGTAAGTGAGTTTTAGTGATTTTATTTTCATTTCACTTTAATTCATGAATGAATGAATTAAATTTTCATTTATTTTTATTTTTTATCAAAAAATCACAGCCATTAACATGTAAATTATTAAGCTGAATGCTTCCAAAATCTCTTTATTCTTAATTAAACCCATCCCACCCACAAACTTCCAGATGGATGCTGAAGGAATAACCCTGGAAGTTGAGAAGAATTGGCTTTAAATTTCATTTTCTTCTTAATTAAAAGAAAAAGAGAGAAGGTTTTTCTTGCCTTCCCATTCCTGGCCTTGGTTTTGGTACTCTGGAAAGGTGCCTCAGAAATACAAACATCCCCAAGGTGTACAAAATATGTACATATTATATTTAAATAATGTACCCTCAGCAAGTTTGCTGATGACACTAAGCTGGGAGGAGTGGCTGACACACCAGAAGGCTGTGCTGCCATTCAGAGAGACTTAGACAGGCTGGAGAGTTGGGCAGGGAGAAACATGATGAAGTTCAACAAGGGGAAGTGTAGAGTTTTGCATTTGGGGAAGAACAACAAGATGTCCCAGTATAGGTTGGGGGCTGACCTGCTGGAGAGCAGTGTAGGTGAAAGAGACCTGGGGGTCCTGGTAGACAAGAGGATGACCATGAGCCAGCAATGTGCCCTTGTGGCCAAGAAGGCCAATGGCATCCTGGGGTGCATTAGAAAGGGTGTGGTTAGTAGGTCAAGAGAGGTTCTCCTCCCCCTCTATTCTGCATTGGTGAGGCCACACCTGGAGTATTGTGTCCAGTTCTGGGCCCCTCAGTTCAAGAAGGACAGGGAAGTGCTTGAAAGAGTCCAGCGCAGAGCTACTAAGATGATGAAGGGAGTGGAACATCTCCCTTATGAGGAAAGGCTGAGGGAGCTGGGTCTCTTTAGTTTGGAGAAAAGGAGACTGAGGGGTGACCTCATCAATGTTTTCAAATATGTAAGGGGTGAGTGTCAGGGAGATGGAGTTAGGCTTTTCTCAGTGGTGACCAGTGATAGGACAAGGGGTAATGGGTGTAAATTGGAGCACAGGAGGTTCAAGTTGAATATCCAGAAACATTTTTTTCCTGTAAGGGTGACAGAGCCCTGGAACAGGCTGCCCAGGGGGGTCGTGGAGTCTCCTTCACTGGAGACATTCAAAACCCGCCTGGACACGTTCCTATGTGATGTACTCTAGGTGGCCCTGCTCTGGCAGGGGGGGTTGGACTAGATGATCTTTCGAGGTCCCTTCCAACCCCAAGGATTCTATGATTCTGTGATTCTGTGATTTTATTTATATGTGTAGAAACATGTATTTGTGTATAAACGTGTATATAAATATAGAAATATAAAATATGTATAAAAAACAAAGATATCCCTGGATGGGTATCAGGTAGAATTCTTTTATTTCATTGCTATTTAGACAGTTCCTTCTCTAGGGGGAATATTATATATATATATTTATTATAATATAATTCATTATAATATAATATTTATTATAATATAATTTATTCTAATATACTTATTCTAATATATTTATTCTAATATATTTATTATAATATAATTTTTTATTATAATATTATTTTTTTTCCTCAGAATCTCCTTTTCAACCTGAAACCTGCCAAGAACTTATTCTGTGGAAAGGCTTTTTTTTTTCCCTTCTGGAGAGACAAAAAGGAACTGAGGATGATTCCCACTTCTTAATTTCTGAGTTTTTTCTGTTTGGAGAAGGAAACTGAGACAACTTGGTTCAACTTAATCAGCCCAAGGACCCCACGTTCATCTAGGGGATAAAAAAAAATAAAAGAGCATCTTCTGTACAGATATTTTTCTCTCTCCTGCACCCCCAAAGCTATTAATGAGCTGTAAAACCTAAAAGTAAGTAGTTTGAGATGATTTTTTTTTTAATACTCTTTATTTTCTCTCATTTCCCTTGAAAGCAATAAGGGGGAACACTTCTTCCTCCAGTGTAAATCATTTATGACCCAACTACTTCGACATCAGATCATCAAGATGCTCATGGAAGTGCTCATGGAGTGCAAAAATGTGATTTATTCTGGGAGGAGATTGAGCTAAAGACAATATTATGCTCCAAAATATCTTAGGGAGATAGCCAGGGTTTATTAAAATAATCTACAGGAAAACAGCTCCTAGAAAAATGGAATTTGCTTTTAAATTGCTGATTTCTAAGAATAATCTACAGGAAAAAAACTAATAGAAAAAATGCAGTATTTCTTTTAAGTTGCTGCTGTTAAACCATCCAGGAGTTGTCTAGATCAGAGCTAAGTGCAACCTGAAAATTAAAAAAAAAAAGAATTCTCCTCTTTCAAAGAGGATAATTGGATGCAGGTTGGAAGAGTCACTCACTGGAGGAGAAGATCTTGATATTCCCTAAAAAATTACTGTTTAAAACTAAAACCTGAGGCTAAGGGAGGAGTAATATCTATGGCAGGCTCTTCCAGTATGTCACAAAAAAAGAAATAAAAATACAGTGGAATTTGGTTTCCTAAGAGGAATCATAGAATCATAGAATTAGCCGGGTTGGAAGGGACCTCAGAGATCATCTAGTCCAACCCTTGACCCACCGGAGCAGTTGCTAGACCATGGCACTGAGTGCCACATCCAGTCTTTTTTTAAATGTCTCCAGGGACGGAGAATCTCCCACCTCACCGGGCAGTCCATTCCATAGCCTGATCACCCTCTCCGTGAAGAAATTCTTTCTAATATCTAACCTAAACCTCCCCTGGCACAACTTAAGACTGTGTCCTCTTGTCTTGTTGAAGGTCGTCTGTGAAAAGAGTCCAGTTCCCACCTCGCTACAGCCTCCTTTCAGGGAGTTGTAGACAGCAATGAGGTCTCCCCTGAGCCTCCTCTTCTTCAGGCTGAACAGCCCCAGCTCTCTCAGCCTCTCCTCATAGGGCCTGTGCTCGAGTCCCTTCACCAGCCTGGTTGCCCTCCTTTGGACCTGTTCCAGGACCTCTACATCCTTCTTAAACTGAGGGGCCCAGAACTGGACACAGTACTCGAGGTGTGGCCTCACCAGCGCTGAGTACAGGGGCAGAATCACCTCCCTGGACCTGCTGGTGACGCTGTTTTTGATACAGGCCAGGATGCCATTGGCCTTCTTGGCCACCTGGGCACACTGCTGGCTCATGGTCACCTTCCTGTCAATCCAGACTCCCAGCTCCCTTTCTGCCTGGCTGCTCTCCAGCCACTCTGTCCCCAGCCTGTAGCGCTGCATGGGGTTGTTGTGGCCAAAGTGTAGGACCCGGCACTTGGCCTTGTTGAACCTCATCCCGTTGGAATTGGCCCAGCTCTCCAGTCTGTCCAGGTCCCTCTGCAGAGCCCTCCTGCCTTCGAGTTGGTCCACACTTCCTCCCAGCTTGGTGTCATCTGCGAATTTGCTGATGATGGACTCAATCCCTTCGTCTAAGTCATCGATAAAGATATTAAACAGAACTGGGCCCAACACTGATCCCTGGGGGACACCACTAGTGACCGGCCGCCAACTGGATGCAGCCCCGTTCAGCACCACTCTCTGGGCCCGGCCCTCCAGCCAGTTCCTAACCCAGCACAGGGTGCTCCTGTCCAAGCTGTGGGCTGAGGAAATAAAGAAACTCCCAAATTTTCAAAACCCTACCTTCTTATTCCTTTTTATTTTTCAGCCTTTTTCATCTAAATTCTCCCTGAATTTCTGTGGCACTGTTGGAAGCTCAGCACTCAGAGTCTCTGTGTGGTTCCATGCTTCAGACTAAAGAAAAATAGTTTGCATTCCAGGGTTTTTTTTCCTTATTTTTCCCATGTTGCTATTGAAAACAAACCTCTGAGCCACTGGCAGCACAGATATATGCCTCTTTCTCTTGCTTTTACCCTGGAAAATGTTTCCTAAGAGCCCCCATCCCACAAATGTGCTTTATAATGGCACAGATATATCCCTCTTTTTCTTCCTTTTACCCTTTAAAAAGTTTCCTCAGAGCCCCCATCCCATAAATGTCCTTTAATGGCACAGATATATCCCTCTTTTTCTTCCTTTTACCCTTTAAAACTTTCCTAAGAGCCCCCACCCCATAAAGTTGCTTTTTAATGGTTGTATATTTATTTTTTATCCTGCTTTGACCCAGGTGGAAGGAAAGAACCATCAAGATGGAATGAAGAACCAAACTGCTACCAAGGAATTCATTCTTCTGGGCTTTTCCTACAGCTTGCAAGTCCAGACCTTCCTTTACCTGCTCTTTTTGCTCACCTACATCCTCACACTCACTGAGAACACCATCATCATCTTCTTGGTCAGAAGGAACCAGCACCTCCAAAAACCCATGTATTATTTCCTGGGGCATTTGTCTTTCCTGGAGATTTGTTACATCTCAACCACCTTACCCAAGCTTTTACTTGGCTTCTGGTCACCCCCCATCCTCATCTCTTTTTCCAGCTGCATGACCCAGTTATTTTTTTTTATTTCTTTGATGTGCACTGAGTGTCTCCTCTTGGCCTCCATGGCCTACGACCGCTACCTGGCTATCTGCCACCCCTTGCACTACTCAACCACCATGACCCACAGGTTGTGTTGCCAGCTTGCCTTTCTCTCCTGGGCAGGAGGTTTTTCCATTTCCTTGCTCAAAATCTCCTTTATCTCCAGCCTCCCTTTTTGTGGCCCTAAAACCATAAATCACTTCTTTTGTGACATCTCCCCAGTCCTGAACCTGGCCTGCTCCGACAGGACCCTTGCAGAGCTGGTGGATTTTGCCTTAGCCCTGCTGATCCTCCTCATCCCCCTCCTGATGATTATTTTCTCCTACTCCTGCATCCTCTCCACTGTTTTTTTGATGCCTTCAGCCCAGGGGAGGAAAAAAGCCTTTTCCACTTGTATCTCCCATGTCACTGTGGTCATGGTTTTCTTCTCAGCCACCCTCTTCATGTACGCTAGGCCCAGGAGGATCCATCCCTTCAACCTCAACAAAATGGTGTCTGTTTTTTATGCTGTCTTCACCCCAGCCCTCAACCCTCTCATTTATTGCCTGAGGAACAAGGAGGTGAAAGAAATACTGAAAAAATTCCTAAGCACAAGGTGCTCTGCAGACTGGTAGCATCCCAGGCTCAGGATGCAGAGGAACAGGGAGAAGTTTCCTTCTGGAAATATTACTTTTCCCTTCTGTCTTGCTGCCCTGAAGAAGAAATCCCATAATAAGAAGAAATCCCATAATAAGAAGAAATCCCAGAATTTGTCCAAGTGTCTCCTTCTCATTCCTGGAAGTGTTTGGATGGCTGAAAAAAAAAAACCAACCTGGCTGGGTATTATTCTGCTCCAGTAGCAACGTGATTGTTCAGAGTCTTGGCTGATGGATTCTGGAATCCATCTTGGCTGATGGATAATTTCCTTTTGAAATGCTCAAACTGAATTTTCTGATTTTCACCAGCCTGTAGGAACACTGCACATAATTCCAAATCATCCCAATGCTTACAGAAATATTTAAAGGGAGATAAAGGACCTGGTATGGGCAGATCTGTGGACGATCAAGCTGGTCACTAATTGGGATTTCCTTCCCCCTGTTCCTGCCTTTTGTTTTCTCCTCCATGAATATTTTGGTGGTTATTATTATAAACTACAATTTATATAAACTACATTTATTGTGATTGTAGTAATAATTATAATATTAATAATATTAATATTATTAAAAGAATTATATTATTAAAATTATTAAATTATTAATAGAATATTAATATTTAAAGAGTATTAAAAGAATATTAAAGGAATTATAACATGAAAAGAATTATAACATGAAAAGAATTATAACATTAAAAGAATTATAACATTAAAATACATTTATTATTATAAACTCAACCAAGGGAAGAGAAAAAAAAATGTTTTCTACCTTCCTCCCACATTTGGTGGTTTTAGTTCTGTTCTATGGAAGAAAATGAAACCAAACCCTTTTCATCCCCCTCAGGAGGATAAAAATCACCTCTCTCCTCTATAATATCCTATTTATAATAGGATATTATAATATATATTGTAATATATATTATAGATATTATATTATAATATATTATATTATATTATATTATATTATATTATATTATATTATATTATATTATAGTTAGATATATAGATATAGATAGATATAGATAGATAGATATATTATAGATATAATATATATTATAATGTCATATGTATTTATATTATATAAATATATATAATTATATATATTATATTTATATACTATAATATATTTCCCCCAGTGTTAAATCCAATTATTTTACAGTCTGGGGAATGTGGATGTCAAGAAAGCCTGGATGGGGTTTGTGAGGTTGGAAGCATGGCCCTAAATAACAAAAAAATCTGGTTCGTGGAGGTGTTTATTTAGGAAATTCACATTTAATTATTATTTAATTTAATTATTATTTAAATTATTGAATTATTTAATTATTATTTAAATTATTTAAATTATTGATAATTTCATTATTAGCCTTGGATCAATAAGCACCAAGGAGAAATTCCATCTGAAGTTGCTGGTGCTGGGCTGCTTTTAGAGCTATTAAAGAAAATCAGCTTTAAATAAATAAATAAAATAATTATTTATTAATTGATAAATTAAGATGATATTAAATGAATAAATAAATGAAATAAACATTAAATGAGGCAGCTGAAATCATTCCAGAGACACTGCTCTAAAATTCCCTTTTTTTACCCCCCAAAGGACTTTCAGGTGATTATTTCATATACAGGTGTCTAAACTCCACGTTTCTACAGCTACTGATTTTCCTTTTCTCCTGAAATCCCATGTTTTATCAGTGAGTGGAATATTTTGACTAGGAAATAAGTGCACAAATATCCTTAATATAAGGGCTGGGTTGGAAGGGACCTCAGAGAGCATCAAGTCCAACCCTTGATCCACTCCCACTGCAGTTCCCAGCCCATGGCACTCAGTGCCACATCCAGGCTCTTTGGAAAGATCTCCAGACACGGAGAATCCACTACTTCCCTGGGCAGCCCATTCCAATGCCTGATCACCCTCTCCAGAAAGAAATTCTTTCTCATCTCCAACCTAAACCTCCCCTGGCACAACTTGAGACCCTGCCCTCTTGTCTTGCTGAGAGTTGCCTGGGAAAAGAGCCCAACCCCCCCCTGGCTCCAACCTCCTTTCAGGGAGTTGCAGAGAGTGATGAGGTCTCCCCTGAGCCTCCTCTTCTCCAGCCTCAACACCCCCAGCTCCCTCAGCCTCTCCTCACAGGATCTGTGCTCCAGTCCCTTCCCCAGCCCAGTTGCCTCCTTTGGACCTGCTCCAGCACCTCAAGCTCCTTCCTGAGGGGCTGAGGGGCCCAGAACTGGACACAGGACTCAAGCTGTGGCCTCCCCAGGGCTGAGCACAGGGGCAGAATCCCTTCCCTGGACCTGCTGGCCACGCTCTTCCTCAGCCAGCCCAGGATGCCATTGGCCTTCTTGGCCACCTGGGCACACTGCTGCCTCCTCTTCAGCTTCCTGGCAAGCCAGACTCCCAGCTCCCTTTCTGCCACTCTGTGCCCAGCCTGGAGCTCCCCATGGGGTTCTTGTCTTGAACCTCTTCCCCTTGGGATCAGCCCAACTCTCCAGTCTCTCCAGGTCCCTCTGCAGAGCCCTCCTGCCTTCCAGCTGATCCACACTCCCCCCAGCTTGGTGTCATCTGTGAATTTGCTGATGAGGGACTCAATCCCCTCATCTAAATCATCCATAAAGATATTGAACAGCACTGGGCCCAACACTGATCCCTGGGGGACACCACGGCCGCCATTTTGGACACCACAGCCGCCATTTTGAGGCAGCCCCGTTCAGCACCACTCTCTGGGCCCGTTCCAGCCGGTTCCTGACCCAGCACAGAGTGTCCCTGTCTGAGCCATGGGCTGACAGCTTTTCCAGGAGAATCCTGTGGGATTTGGTGTCAAAGGCCTTGCTGAATTCCAGGTAGACCACATCCACAGCCTTCCCAAATTCAGCTCTTTTTTTTTATTATTTTTTTGCAGGTTCTTTTCCCCTTTCTGGAGTATTTTATTCAGAGTATTTTAATATTATTATTGGGGTATTTTTATTCACAGAGTATTTTATTCATTCCTTTTCTTCCAAAAAAACCATTCTTTTAACACAAAATTCAAGTTTTAAAGAAGGACTGAGCTGTTCTGACTGCCAAATGCATCCAAAGAGAATTCCCTGAGATCCCCACAGACATGGTATTCCCAGGGCTAGATGGCAAGCAAGTCCTTTTGTAGGATCTCAATGTTAACCGCGGAAAACTTGGAATTTTCCAGACAAAAATAGTGAATTCCATAAATCCCAGAATAGCTGAAGGTGGAAAAAATCCCATAGTTTAACACTCTCCTCTCTTTTCCCCTTTGCTTCCTGAAATCCCCAAGGTTGGGCACTTCACAGCTATTCCAGTATGTGACTCCCTAAACCCTAAAAAATATTTTATTTCCTATTATGAAATAGAGTTCCCAGAATTTCTTTTGCCATGAAGAAGTCTGGGATTGCCAAAAATATCAGACCAGGTATCACCAAACAACACAATTTTTTTTTTTTGTCAACCACAAGAGATTTATTAAACATTTCCAGGGAATTAAGGCAAAGCTGTGAAAACTTCTTCTTCTCATTTATTTCAGTAAAATCAGACTCCGTGCTCAAAAAGCCAGAAAAATGAAAGATAACCATTAAAACCACCCGAAAATATCCTTTTTTCCCTTTGCTAGCCCAAATTAATTTTCTTCCACCTTTTTTTCAGGGCTCCTTTCACCTCCTCATTCCTCAAGCTATAAATAAGAGGGTTCAGCAAAGGAGTCACCACGGTGTAGGAAAGGGAGAGCAACTTGTCCATGGATGCTGAGTAACTGGATTTGGGACGTAAATACATGGAGCTGGCTGTGCCATAGAAGAGGGTGACAACTAAAAGGTGTGAGGAACAAGTGGAAAATGCCTTCTGCTGCTTTTCAGCTGATGGCAGCTTGAGGATGGTGGAGATGATGCAGGCATAGGAATAAATAATCAGCAAAAAGGGACTTACAATGGCAAAAAGAGCCACCAGGATGACTTGGAGTTCCCTGGGGAAAGTGTTGCCACAGAGGAGCTCCAGGAGGGGCTGTATCTCACAGAAGAAATGGTTGATGGCAAGGCCACAGAATGGCAATCTGAAGGTTATGGTGGTGTGGATCAAACCTACAAGAGTCCCACAGCTGTAAGTCCCAAGCACCAAGCCCTTGCAGAGCCTGCTGCTCATCAAGAGGGGGTAATGCAAGGGGTAGCAAATTGCCACGTAGCGGTCCAAGGACATGGCAGCCAGGAGGAAACACTCTGCCACTCCAAAAAAAAGGAAAAAAAACATCTGTGTGGCACACCCTGCCTTGGAAATGCCTGTTGTCCCCACCACCAGGTTCTCCAGGACCTTGGGGACGATGACTGAGAGGTAGCAGATATCCAAATAGGAGAGCTGGGTGAGGAAGAAATACATGGGGGTGTGAAGGCTGGCATCAGTATTTATTAGCAGGGCAATCACTGTGTTGGCCATTAAGGTGAGGATATAAAGGGAAAATAAGAGGAAAAAGAGCAAAGAGTGCAAGTGAGAGACCTCAGAGAAGCCCAGGAGTCTGAATTCAGTCACTTCAGTGAGGTTCAGGGAAATCATCCCTTTTTAATCATCCCTTTTTAGTACCTTAGGAGAATAACAGAATTATTCTGTCTTCATTTTAGGGCTCAGGAGCTGTTGTTCCCACCACCAGGTTCTCAAGGATCTTGGGGATGATGACTGAGAGGTAGCAGATATCCAAATAGGAGAGCTGGGTGAGAATGGAAAGGGAAAATAAGAGGAAAAAGAGCAAAGAATTCAAGTGAGAGACCTCAGAGAAACCCAGGAGTCTGAGTGAGGTTCATACGAATCATCACTCTAATTATCCCTCTTTGGTACCTTAGGAGAACAGCAGAATTATTCTGTCTTCATTTTAGGCCTCAGGAGTTGTTGTTCCCACCACCAGGTTCTCAAGGATCTTGGGGATGATGACTGAGAGGTAGCAGATATCCAAATAGGAGAGCTGGGTGAGGATGGAAAGGGAAAATAAGAGGAAAAAGAGCAAAGAATTCAAGTGAGAGACCTCAGAGAAGCCCAGGAGTCTGAACTCAGTCACTTCAGAGGGGTTCAGGGAAATCATCCCTTTTTAATCATCCTTTTTAGTACCTTAAGAGAATAACAGAATTATTCTGTCTTCATTTTAGGCCTCAGGAGTTGTTGTCCCCACCACCAGGTTCTCCAGGATCTTGGGGATGATGGCTGAGAGGCAGCAGATATCCAAATAGGAGAGCTGGGTGAGGATATGAAGAGAGAAAAAGACCAAAAAGAGCAAAGAGTGCAAGTGAGAGACCTCAGAGAAGCCCAGGAGTCTGAATTCAGTCACTTCGGTGAGGTTCAGGGAAATCATCCCTTTTTAATCATCCTTTTTAGTACCTTAGGAGAGTATCAGAATTATTCTGTCTTCATTTTAGGGCTCAGGAACTGTTGAGTTTGGGAACTGCCTGGAACATTGGCAATGAAAATACCCTTGGTTTGACTCAAGAGTCAATTGGATTAATAGAATTTAGAAATTATCCAGATTTTGAGAAGCTCTGAGCAGACTTTCAAAGTACCTTAAGAAAATAGGGTGATTTATGGATACAATTCCTTCTCTTCTATTGCTTGGTTTTCCCTCTTTCCCAGTCTGTGCACTTACTCCTGTCTTCAAAATCTCCACTACAGTTTTTAGCCTTTAAAGCAAGAAAAAAAGATAAATTTACAGCAGATAACTTTTTATGGACTAATTAATCCCCAATTCCAGTAGCAGCACAGGAATATTACAAACAGAATTCCTCTCCTCATTAAGTGATGTGCTCCAGAGGGTGCCTCTTCCTAAAGGTTAAATAGCCAAAAATATTTTGTGATTAGGAGAAGAGTTAAAGGGGATTAAGGGCAGGCTGGGCATGCACAAGGGTTTTTTGTGGGATTCTTGTTACCTTTTGGGGGTTTTGGTGGAATAAGAGGAAGAAGAGAATCTTAGGACTTCTCCAGGAAAGGATCCTGCTCCAAGCTTTCTTCTCAGGAAAGCAGGAGGGATGGTTTTTCCCAGCAATATATCCTGCCCTCTGAGTCTCCCTCCTGCTGATTGGAGCAACAAGGGGGAGTAAATTGAGGTGTAAATTGGTTGTACTCACAGGCTGCTCTCTGTAGTTGGAGTACACTTTGTGTAAACCCAGGTGTCCTACTGGGCTAGGGGGAGTTGTAGCTGGTTTTGGAGTAATTATTACTGCTATTAGTGCTTCAGAATGCACCCAAATTAATGATGATTTGGGAATACTGCCCAAAAAAATGCAGTTTTGGTGCTAAGAGAAACAACTCTTCCAGGTTCAGTGCTGGAAAGGATGATCCTGAAACAACCTAGCAGAACTCAGGGCCCTTTTCCTGCTTTTCCCATATTAAAATTAAGTCATTTTAATCCCAACACACAGTGAGCAGTCAGTTCCCAAAGGAAAAGGGAAAAAAAAATATATTTTGTAGGTCAGTGCATCCTGAAAATCCCTGAAAAAGGCTGATTTAAGGAGCTCATCTTGCAGGAGATGGAATACCAAATTAATGATGGATTTGGGACAACTGCCCCAAAAAAATGCAGTTTTGGAGCTAAGAGAAACAACTCTTCCAGGTTCAGTGCTGGAAAGGATGATCCTGAAACAACCTAGCAGAACTCAGGGCCCTTTTCCTGCTTTTCCCATGTTAAAATTAAGTCATTTCCATCCCAGCACACAGTGAGCAGTCAGTTCCCAAAGGAAAAGGGAAAAAAAAATATATTTTGTAGGTCAGTGCATCCTGAAAATCCCTGAAAAAGGCTGATTTAAGGAGCTCATCTTGCAGGAGATGGAATTCCAAAGATCTATGGTCTTAATTTCTCTTAGCAACAAGAAATCTGGTGCTGGTTCTCTCTGGTGGATGCTTTAGGGTTTGGACAGTCCTCAGAATGATGAGACCAGGGCTAAAATGGCATAATTTAATTGGAATTTATTCCTAATTTCTTTATTTCCAGGAAAAATGCTGACCTAGCATACAGTGAATAATTTCATGCACCTATAACAAGAAGTTCCTACTGACTGACTTCAAGGCTCTAGGGAAAAACTGTAGAAAATGTTAAAATTATTACTTTATTTTTATTATTATTATTATTACTTTAATTATTGTTTTATTATTATAATCTTTCTATGAGATCATTCCTTTCATTTCAGGAATTCCATTCATTTCATTACAGGAATATCTCTTAAATCTATAAATGCTCCACCTTTTTAACTTTGGATTAACTTTGGAATAAAGATTCTTACTTTATTATTACTACTTTATTTTTATTCATATTATTACTTTAATTATTACTTGATTATTATAATCTATGAGATTATTCCTTCCACTCCATGACATATTTCCAGTACCACAGCCACATCCCTGTGTAAGTCTATAAATTCTCCAGCTTTCTAACTTTGGATTAACTTTGGAATAAAGATTATTACTTTATTATTGTTACTTTATTCTTATTCATATTATTACTTTAATTATTACTTGATTATTATAATCTATGAGATTATTCCTCTCACTTCATGACATATTTCCAGCACCACAGGAATATCCCTTATGTCTATAAATGCTCCAGCTTTTAACTTTGGATTAACTTTGGAATAAAAATTATTACTTTATTATTAATTCTTTATTTTTATTATTATTATTACTTTAATTATTACTTGATTATTATAATCTTTGAGATTCCTTTCATTTCATGACATATTTCCTGTGCCACAGCCACATCCCTGTACAAGTGTAGAAATGCTCCAGTTTTTTATCTTTGGAATAAAGATTATTACTTTATTATTAATACTTTATTTTTATTATTATTATTACTTTAATTATTACTTGATTATTATAATCTATGAGATTATTCCTCTCACTCCATGACATATTTCCAGTACCACAGGCACATCCCTGTGTAAGTCTATAAATTCTCCAGCTTTCTAACTTTGGATTAACTTTGGAATAAAAATAATTACTTTATTAGTATTACTTTATTTTTATTAGTATTATTACTTTAATTTTTACTTTATTATTATAATCTTTCCATGATTTCCTTTTCCATGATTTTCCTTTCACTTCATGACGTATTTCCAATGCCACAGGCACATCCCTCTATAAGTCTATAAATGCTCCACCTTTTTAACTTTGGATTAATTTTGGAATAAAGATTATTACTTTATTATTAATTCTTTATTTTTATTCATATTATTACTTTAATTATTATTTTATTATTATAATCTTCCCATGAGATTATTCCTCTCACTTCATGACATATTTCCAGTGCCACAGCCTCATCCCTTATGTCTATAAATGCTCCAGGTTTTTAACTTTGGATTAACTTTGGAATAAAGATTGTTACTTTATTATTAATACTTTATTTTTATTATTATTATTACTTTAATTATTACTTTATTATTATAATCTATGAGATTATTCCTTTTACTCCATGACATATTTCCTGTGCCACAGCCACATCCCTGTACAAGTGTAGAAATGCTCCACCTTTTTAACTTTGGAATAAAGATTATTACTTTATTATTAATACTTTATTTTTATTCATATTATTACTTTAATTATTACTTGATTATTATAATCTTTCCATGAGATTATTCCTCTCACTTCATGACATATTCCCAGTGCCACAGCCTCATCCCTTATGTCTATAAATTCTCCACCTTTTTAACTCTGGATTAAAGAGAACCAAACGTTTCACATCACTTCATTAAACCCCCTGAATTTCTGAGCCTTCCTTTAGTCAAACCTCATAAATCTTCCCCAAAAGTCATGCAGAACACACAAATATGTATAATTTATGGATGTTTTTTACTTCTATTGAATTAACTGGTTTGGGACTGGCCTAACTCCAGCTTGATTCTTGCCTTGCAGGAAAATCAAGACAGAACTGGTGTAAGAAATCACAATATATTGCTTTCAGCTGCTAAAACAGTAATAAATCATAATCCCCAAATCCTAATTTATAAACACAGCACCTTAAATCTAAATCCATCTCCTTTTGCACACTCCCAGGATATTTTTTGTGGTTTAGAAGGTAAAATTCTTTCTGTTCCAGAGAGGGAGTCCTCAAAAGGTCCAATTTTCCCAATTGCCATCCTGCTGCTCAATTTTTGGTGTATTTTGGGAAAAAAATCTCCTTGAAAAGAACCAGGTCCTTTGCCAGAAGAATCTTAATGATCTTTTTCACCCCTTTTTGAGGGTTCAGCAGCAGGAGGCAGAGCTAATTCTGAGTTGTACAAGGAGAAGCAGCAGTTTTTAATTCCTTTCTGCTGTGGCAAATGGTTTCCTTTTGCTACCTCCTGAATTTCAGATTAGCTTCAGATTTGCAGAATTTCCCAGAATTCAGATAATTTTAATTAAACTGAAAACACCCTGAGCTTTCCCCTTTCAGCCTCTCCATCTCTTCCCCTCTACTTTTACTTAGAATCCTAGAATGGGCTGGGTTGGAAGGGACCTCAGAGATCATCAAGTCCAACCCTTGATCCACTCCCACTGCAGTTCCCAGCCCATGGCACTCAGTGCCACATCCAGGCTCTTTGGAAAGATCTCCAGACATGGAGAATCCACTACTTCCCTGGGCAGCCCATTCCAATGCCTGATCACCCTCTCCAGAAAGAAATTCTTTCTCATCTCCAACCTAAACCTCCCCTGGCACAACTTGAGACCCTGCCCTCTTGTCTTGCTGAGAGTTGCCTGGGAAAAGAGCCCAACCCCCCCCTGGCTCCAACCTCCTTTCAGGGAGTTGCAGAGAGTGATGAGGTCTCCCCTGAGCCTCCTCTTCTCCAGCCTCAACACCCCCAGCTCCCTCAGCCTCTCCTCACAGGATCTGTGCTCCAGTCCCTTCCCCAGCCCAGTTGCCTCCTTTGGACCTGCTCCAGCACCTCAATCTCCTTCCTGAGGGGCTGAGGGGCCCAGAACTGGACACAGGACTCAAGCTGTGGCCTCCCCAGAGCTGAGCACAGGGGCAGAATCCCTTCCCTGGACCTGCTGGCCACGCTCTTCCTGAGCCAGCCCAGGATGCCATTGGCCTTCTTGGCCACCTGGGCACACTGCTGCCTCCTCTTCAGCTTCCTGGAAAGCCAGACTCCCAGCTCCCTTTCTGCCACTCTGTGCCCAGCCTGGGCAGCCCATTCCAATGGCTGATCACTCCCTCTGTAAAGAAATTCTTTCTCATCTCCAACCTAAACCTCTCCTGACACAACTTGAGACCCTGCCCTCTTGTCTTGTTGAGTCGTCTGGCAAAAGAGCCCAACCCCCCCCTGGCTCCAACCTCCTTTCAGGGAGTTGGAGAGAGTGATGATCAATCAGAGTTGCCAGTGCAGTTCACATTAGCAACTAAGGCATGGCAGCCCCTGGATACATTTTTAGTTTAGTCTCTTCAGACAGTTGTTTTTGAAACCATAATACTACTTCTGATAAATATCAATCTGTCTCCTGAAAAGAAAATACCATTCTCTTGCTCTGAGCAAAAGATTCCTTCCAACAACCTCTAAACCTAAGATAAAATACCTCAAAGGGTGATATTTAGAAGTAGAGCCAACTTAATTCTGGCACTCTGCTTGAGCTAATTCTACCTAAGTGTGCACCCCATTCCAGAAGCCATGGCCAGACAAGTGACTGAAGTCATTAGCACCCATGCTACCTAAAAGACAAGAATGGACATAGATTTCTAGGGTACAACTTCTTGCAGTGACTTTGCAGGCATTGTATAGAAGTAATAATCAGTTCTCAGTTCTAGGACAGGATCATTTCTGTGCTCTGCACCTGTGCAGAACCAGGGCCCGTGATACAAATGCCACAATACAGTGTTTCACTGCAAACAGAATGGAAGTTTCCAAGTCATCTTAGACCTGCTACAACTTCAAGCCCTCCAAGAAAACAGTTGTACTAATAAATATTTCCCAAGAACATGCTAGAAGTTTTCTCTCTCATCCACAAGCATTCTAGCAACTCTGAGGCCTGATGAACAGAAAGAACCATGCCAGAATGAGTAAGAGTATGAAAGTGAGTAAGAATCAGAGGTTCTGATTACAGAAAACTGTAATTATCCCTTATTCCCAAGACAATAAAAGTTTTTTTCCAAGAGCCTGAGTGCCTCCATCCCCAGGCAATAAAGTTTCAAGAAGTTTTAAGTAGACCTTTGTGTTTTGCTGCTTCTCTCCCAGGTGAGGCTCTGGGGCTGCAGGGATTTGGGGAGAAGGCCAGGAAAGTTTTTACTCTCAGGAGTCAGTCTAAACCCTGAAGTCCTTGTTAACTCCAGTTGTTTACTCTTAGTTTTGGACTGAACACAAGTAATTAGTTATTAATTAAAAGAATTTTTCAAACAGGCAGGCTCACATCAATCTAAATCTGGATGAACCTGGAAACTCCAGGTGCTCTGATGTTAGAGCCTTGTAACTTAGGGAAAAAAATCAGGATTTTTCAAGAACTTCTCTAGGGGCTGACAGGACATTGGGGTCACTGGGCCAATGTGAACCTGAATTCTTCTTTAACCTTGGCCAGAGAAACCAGGACTTGATTTTACAGCTCCTGGGAGCAAGGACAAACACAATAAAGATTCCTTATTCCAGGGAATATTCCTGCCACAAACCCAAACCCATCTCCAGCAGAACCAGCAGGGCTGGATGTGCTCCTGGATCTCCCAGAATTAAACAGCAACGAGTGCCCTAAAACCCCCAGATTCAAAATCCTCTTTCTTCTCCTTACCAACCCATCTGAGTTGATCTCTTGATGTTGATTTTCTCATCCCATTTGGTTCCTGGGTCACATTTGACCCTAAATTACTGTTTCCAGTCTCTCAATATGTTTTTCCATCATCCTGACATGGCTTCTCCTCTTTCAGGTTTGCCTTGCTCCTGCTTCTCCTCTGACCCCCCCATTGTCATCATGGCCTTTGCAATGAGGTTGTCAACCCTCAAAGACATCTCAGCCACCTTGGTTCCCCCAAACCCAGCTCCCTCCAGCTGGATCCATCATCATTTCCTGCTGCACTGCCCTTTGCCATCCCTTGCCTCCTGTTTTTCCTCCTTATCCTTGATCCAAACTGACAAAAATCAAGCTGGGACAGTCAGCACCAGCTTCTTCTCCACATATTCAAGCCCTCTGGAGTATTTTTGCTTCATCTACAGTGTCCAGAATATTCCATCCCATCCTCCTCATCCTCGGGATAAACTGGAGGGATCACCAGGCTCAAACCTCTTCCTGCTTCCCCTTCCTCCCCTCTCCCTCTTTGCTTCAGCATCCTGGGAGGATTCCATCCCTTCCTCTGCCTGTGCTCCTGATCCATCCCAGCCTGAAGCTGTGTGTTCCTGCCTCCAGCTCCCAACTGCTCCTGACTCCAGGATTCCAGCCTGGATTTTCCCAGGGCTGCCCTGCAGCCTCAGTGGGGACCTGAGAGTTATTGGGGGAGGAACTTGGGATCAATTTTCCTGTCTATTTGTATAGATTTAGGTTTTTCTCCTATTTATCATTCCTGTTTCATTAAGTTGTGGAGTTTAGTTCCCAACCCATCAGTCTCTCTCCCTTAGTCTCTCTCCATTCTTTATCAGGGAGGGGGATTAATTAAGAGCATCTGGCATTGGGTTTAATTGCCAGCCCAGTGTTAAACCCTGACACAACCCCTCAGCCAGGAATATCCCATTTCCTCCTCTTCTCCTGCCAGGTCTGGCCCCAAATTGAACCCAGCGTGCTGGGGGGCTTGGGACAAGATCCTGATGGCAACACTTTTACTTGCTCAGGGAGGTTGTTGCTGCCCATCCCTGGAAGTGGTGAAGGTTGGGATGAGGCTTGGAGCAGCCTGGGCTGGTGGGAAATGTCCCTGTCCATGGGAAGGGTTGGATCTGGATGATCCTTATTACTTTTTTTCATTCCTGTTTCATTAAATTGTGGAATTTAGTTCCCAACCCCTCAGTCTCTCTCCCTTATCCTCTCTCCTTCCTTTAGCAGGGAAGGGGATTAATTAAGAGCACCTGGCACTGGGTTTAATTGCCAGCCCAGTGGTAATCCCTGACATCCAGACATATTTTCTTAGGAGCCTGGATATCCTGGAGCATATCAAACCTCCCAGACTCCAAACCTTCCACTGACTTCTTGTGCTCCATCACCTCCTGCTCCATTCTGCTCATCCTTGGAATTGCCTTCCTGGGCTGCTCCATCTTTTCCTCTCTGGCCATCCAGCCTCTTCCAACAACCAAAATTCCCTGGAATATCCAATCCCTCTCCATTCACCAGCTGGTTTGGCAGTATTCCAGCATCCTGGATCAGCCTTTACATCCCCCCAAGGAAAACACACACCTCCCAGTTCATCCACTTTCCCTTTTTTCCCCAGTTTCCCAGGCTGGAATTTTTTCATGCCTGGAATTCCTTTGGATGCATCACACTGAATTTCCTTCAAACCTTTGGTTGATTTTATCCCAGAGTGACTCTGAGCACTGAAGGCCAAAAGCTCTGCATCCTATTTTCAGCTCCCTGCCTCCAGATCCATCAACACTGCAGGGATAAAGAAGCTTGCAATGAACCTGTATAGCTCTAGGTGGAGGTTAAACCCTCAAATATATAAATAATAAATAGAAAAATAGATAATTTGTTAGCTTTGGGATAGTTTTCCAGGGGGAAATTAAATTTATCAAGTTTTTTTTTTCCACTTTCTGAGGAACTCTGCTCCTGGGCAGAATCCCTGGGAGGTAACTGAGGACCTGGCACCTCCAGAAGATGTTTCCCAGCAGCTAAATTGAGTAATTTATTTATTTTGTTTCTTTTTTTTCAGCTACTTCAGCAAGCTGGGATTTGGATTCTTCTTTCTTGGGTATTGCAGTTGTGCAAAGCCAAAATAAACCCTGAAATCCCACGAGTGCTTCCTGACATCTCAATGCATCAGATCCTGAGCTGCTCTGTCTATAAAGACAGGTCAGGAGCTCAGCAGAATTCCCAACACTCAGGTGGTGTTTTTTTCCAGGGAAATCCTGGAGAAGTGTTGTCTGCACTGACCAGTCCATAACTGGGAGCACAGGCACTGCTGAACTGGTGTGAAGGTAAGAGGGGAAAAGTTTCCCCCTGTTCTTGTCCAGGAATTATAATTAAGAAGCTTGTAATGAATTTGTGTAGCTCTAGCAGGAGGTTAAACCCTCAAATATATAAATAATAAATATATAAATAGTTAATTTGTTAGATTTGGGATAGTTTTTCAGGAATAAATTAAATTTATCAAGTTTTTTTTTCCACTTTCTGAGGAACTCTGCTCAGAGGCAGAATCCCTGGGAGGTAACTGAGGAGCTGGCACCTCACACCTGGCACCTCCAGAAGATGTTTCCCAGCAGCTAAATTGAGTAATTTATTTATTTTGTTTCTTTTTTTTTCAGCTACTTCAGCAAGCTGGGATTTGGATTCTTCTTTCTTGGGTATTGCAGTTGTGCAAAGCCAAAATAAACCCTGAAATCCCACGAGTGCTTCCTGACATCTCAATGCATCAGATCCTGAGCTGCTCTGTCTATAAAGAAGCCCCCAGGTCAGGAGCTCAGCAGAATTCCCAACACTCAGGTTGTGGTTTTTTTACAGGGAAATCCTGGAGAAGTGTTGTCTGCACTGACCAGTCCATAACTGGGAGCACAGGCACTGCTGAACTGGTGTGAAGGTAAGAGGGGAAAAGTTTCCCCCTGTTCTTCTTCTCCAGGAAGTGTAATAAAGAACTTGTGTAGCTCTAGGTGGAAGTTAAACCCTCAAATATATAAATAATAAATATTTAAATAGATAATTTGTTAGATTTGGGAAAGTTTTTCAGGAGTAAATTAAATTTATCAAGTTTTTTTTTCCACTTTCTGAGGAACTCTGCTCAGAGGCAGAATCCCTGGGAGGTAACTGAGGAGCTGGCACCTCCAGAAGATGTTTCTCAGCAGCTAAATTGAGTAATTTATTTATTTTGTTTCTTTTTTTTCAGCTACTTCAGCAAGCTGGGATTTGGATTCTTCTTTCTTGGGTATTGCAGTTGTGCAAAGCCAAAATAAACCCTGAAATCCCACGAGTGCTTCCGGACATCTCAATGCATCAGATCCTGAGCTGCTCTGTCTATAAAGAAGCCCCCAGGTCAGGAGCTCAGCAGAATTCCCAACACTCAGGTGGTGTTTTTTTCCAGGGAAATCCTGGAGAAGTGTTGTCTGCACTGACCAGTCCATAACTGGGAGCACAGGCACTGCTGAACTGGTGTGAAGGTAAGAGGGGAAAAGTTTCCCCCTGTTCTTCTTCTCCAGGAAGTGTAATAAAGAAGCTTGTAATGAACTTGTGTAGCTCTAGGTGGAGGTTAAACCCTCAAATATATAAATAATAAATATATAAATAGTTAATTTGTTAGATTTGGGATAGTTTTTCAGGAGGAAATTAAATTTATCAAGTTTTTTTTTCCTTTTTGAGGAACTCTGCTCAGAGGCAGAATCCCTGGGAAGTAACTGAGGAGCTGGCATTTTATTTTATAAATAGGGAAGAAGCCCCCAGGTCAGGAGCTCAGCAGAATTCCCAACACTCAGGTTGTGTTTTTTTTCCAAGGAAATCCTGGAGAAGTGTTGTCTGCACTGACCAGTCCATAACTGGGAGCACAGGCACTGCTGAACTGGTGTGAAGGTAAGAGGGGAAAAGTTTCCCCCTGTTCTTCATCTCCAGGAAGTGTAATAAAGAACTTGTGTAGCTCTAGGTGGAAGTTAAACCCTCAAATATGTAAATAATAAATAAATAGATAATTTGTTAGATTTGGGAATGTTTTCCAGGAGGAAATTAAAATTATTAAGGTTTCCTTCTGGAAAGGAGGAAATTATTAAGGTTTCCCCTGGTAATAGGGGTCCTGCCCTAACCAGGCACAGGTGGACTCTCACCCACTCTTTGGCAACTCGAGCCACCTGGTTTATCTTGTTTCTCTCCATCCTTCCATCACTGAAAACCTATTTTATTATTATTTTTATATATATGTTTATTATTATTTTCTCTTAATAATTCTGGAGGGGCTGAAAGAGGTGGTTTGGTTCTTTGCTTTGGGCATAAAAGAAAAATGCTGCCCTAGTAGAGCTTTAAAACAAGATGAAAAAACATTTCTTATAATAAAAGAAAGGTGAAAGGAGAGAAATGGGCATTTTCCAGTTTGAGAGTGTTGTGGGGTTTTTTTCCTCTTCAGTTTTGCCCTGTATAAATTGAGAATTAAATATGAAAATGAGGTCTTTTTTTTTATTTTTTTTTTTTCCATTAGAGAAATGGAAAAACAGGAGATGGGAGAGGAAAAGACCCAGAAGGAGGAATATATTCCTCAGAAACATAATTTAACTTCCCAGGGAGCTTTGTTAAGTATAAACACACTGCTCTCTGGATGTGTTTGCTTCATTTAGGGAAAATCCTGAGGATTTCTGGGCTGGGAAAATGGAGTGGGGACCAAACCCCATTCCTAAGGCAGTGCAGGAATGACCTGGATTTGCAGCACTGAGCTCAATCTTGGATATCCAGTATTCCCTGTGAGTTAATGAGCACAAAGTACTGGGCATAAAATACCCTTGGATTTCAGTAATAATCCAAGCCACTCATTATGAACTATTTATCAAAATACCATAATTAATTTTTATTTCTATCTCCAGAATCTTACACAACCTGAATGTAATAATGATGTTCTTCCTTTTCTTCCTCTCATTTTTTTCCTTTTTTACCACTGTTGCTTTCTTCTTTTCAATGTGCCAGTTTCTTCACTTCTTCTCACTATTTCTTTGATTTAAAAATATTCCTTTTTTTTAATTTATTTTTATTTTATTTGCCTTTACTTCCCTGAAGCTTCGTGCCAGACCCTTCACCACGATGCAGAAAAACAGCACAAAATTCAAAGAGTTCATCCTGCTGGGATTCCCATCTATCATGGAGCTTCAGGTGTTGTTCTTTCTGATATTCCTGGTGGTTTACATCTTCACCATCTTGGAAAACCTACTGATCATCATCCTGATCAAAACAAACCATCACCTTCACAAGCCTATGTACTTCTTCCTCTGCAACCTCTCCTTCCTGGAGGCTTGGTACATATCAGTCACCGTCCCCAAACTCTTAGGGAATTTTCTCCTGGGAAGCCAAAACATCTCTTTTGGAGGCTGTATGACCCAGCTTTACTTCTTTAGCTCCCTGATTTCTTCTGAGTGCATCCTCCTTGCAGCCATGGCTTACGATCGCTACGTCGCCATCTGCATCCCCCTGCGCTACCCAGAAATCATGAACCCCAGGACCTGCCTCTACCTCGCCACCTTCTCCTGGCTCTCTGGCTTCTTGGCCTCCCTGCTGAAGGTATTTTTCATTTCCCAGCTGTCTTTTTGTGGCTCCAACCTCATCAACCACTTCTTCTGTGACATCAGCCCCTTGCTCAACCTCTCCTGCGCCGACGTGGCGGTGGCCGAAAGGGTGGATTTCATCCTGGCCTTGAGCATCCTGCTCTTTCCCCTCTCTGTCACCACCATCTCTTATCTGTGCATTATCAACACCATTTTACACATTCCCACATCCCAGGGCAGGAAGAAAGCTGCTTCCACCTGTGTTTCTCACCTCACCGTGGTCACTATTTTCTTCTCAGCTACTCTGTTCATGTACGCCCGGCCCAAGAGAATCCACCCCTATAATCTGAATAAATTGGTGTCAGTCGTGTACACCACAGTAACTCCCATGCTCAACCCCTTCATTTACTGCCTGAGGAACCAGGAGGTTCGAGAAGCTTGGAAAAAAACTTTCAGCAGGACAAAAGCTGCCCCCAAGGTCCCTCTGTCCATCGCTCTTCACCTTTAGGATCAATCCTTACAGAAGGGGGGGAGCTAGAAAGAAAGTGTGTGGGTTTGGCTTGGGATTGAGTGAATTTCCTTCAGAATGGGGTGCTGTGCCCTGGATTTGGGGTGAAAACAGGGATAATAGTGGGAAATCTTGGTTACTGCTGGGGGGTGTTCATGCAGCATCCAGAACATTGAATTCCCCAACAAATTCCCCCAGACTGGGGTGGGACAAGAAGCTGGGAAGGGAAATATCTGGAGCAGCTCCCCCCAAGAAACCACAGGGATATTCCATACCATCCTCAGGATGCACAAGGCTTATAATTGGAGGAAAAACACAGGGATGGTGGAGTTCCCCCATTTCTGTCCCCAAAAACTGCTACATGTGAGAGAAATGGGGTTCACTGGAGATGCCTGGCTACCTGCACGCAGTGGGATGAAGTCAATAAATTCCTTTCTTTGCTTTCCTTGGAGTTGTTTTTGTACCTAAACCCCTCAAAGGTTCCTTCACCCTTTTCCTAAGACACTCTCCCACTCCTGCTCAACAGGGCTCCCAAAAATCCTGAAAGACTGGGCAAAAAAACCCCAAAGAGTGACCACTGAAAACTTTTCCTGGCCCTAACCCTGACACGGAACCCTACCCAAAACATCACCAATAACCAGGCTATCAGTTTGCATTTTACCAAAAAAAAAAAATCAAACCTACCAGCCCTATATTTTTAACATAAAACACTCACATGCTCTGGGTAGTGTTGGGTTTTCCAGCCATCCTCCCTTTTAGGATCTGGAAGATGAATATTGTGGAGACAACTCATCCAGAAGCCACTAATTTACTCCAGGCTCAGCTCTTATACCCAAGTGGAGGCTTATATGGAATTTCCCTGCTCCACCTCTTTCCCACTAATCCCCTGGAAAATCCCCTCTTCACTTTGAGTGTCCTCACCTGGGATGAAGGAGCCTCAGCTGCAACCCATCTGAGAACATCCCACCCTAACCCTAAACCCTAAGCCTAAACCCTAAACCCTCACACTAAAACCCTCACACTAAACTCTCACCCTAAACCCTAACCCTAAACCCATTCCAATGCCTGATCACCCTCTCCAGAAAGAAATTCTTTCTCATCTCCAACCTAAACCTCCCCTGGCACAACTTGAGACCCTGCCCTCTTGTCTTGCTGAGAGTTGCCTGGGAAAAGAGCCCAACCCCCCCCTGGCTCCAACCTCCTTTCAGGGAGTTGCAGAGAGTGATGAGGTCTCCCCTGAGCCTCCTCTTCTCCAGCCTCAACACCCCCAGCTCCCTCAGCCTCTCCTCACAGGATCTGTGCTCCAGTCCCTTCCCCAGCCCAGTTGCCTCCTTTGGACCTGCTCCAGCACCTCAAGCTCCTTCCTGAGGGGCTGAGGGGCCCAGAACTGGACACAGGACTCAAGCTGTGGCCTCCCCAGGGATGAGCACAGGGGCAGAATCCCTTCCCTGGACCTGCTGGCCACGCTCTTCCTGAGCCAGCCCAGGATGCCATTGGCCTTCTTGGCCACCTGGGCACACTGCTGCCTCCTCTTCAGCTTCCTGGCAAGCCAGACTCCCAGCTCCCTTTCTGCCACTCTGTGCCCAGCCTGGAGCTCCCCATGGGGTTCTTGTCTTGAACCTCATCCCCTTGGGATCAGCCCAACTCTCCAGTCTCTCCAGGTCCCTCTGCAGAGCCCTCCTGCCTTCCAGCTGATCCACACTCCCCCCAGCTTGGTGTCATCTGTGAATTTGCTGATGAGGGACTCAATCCCCTCATCTCAATCATCAATGAAGATTTCAGACCCTAACGGGAAGGGTTGTGGGGTAGCTGAGGACTGAGCACAAATTATCCTGCTGGGTGACATCAGGGAAATGTTGATCCCAAATTCCCTGCAATCCTCTGAAGGTTATTCCTAAAAATGGATTATTCCCAGCTGGGACAAAGCTTTTCCTGGAACACTGCCCCTCCCTGGGCAGGAAAAGGGTTGGAAAAGACCCTGATTTTTCTCCTAGTAGCAATGAACTTTGCTGAGCAGGGCAGGTGATAGGATCAGGGCAGGCAAAGCAAACACTTTATCTCTTCCAGAAGAGGCTGAAAGTACATTTATAGCATTTTTTTTAATAACAGAATCAATCAACATCCACAATAACCCCACACAGGGCTCCCAGGAGGTGATTAATGCTGGCTGGCCTCTGGGCTGGGCTGGGTTTGGGTTATTAAAGAAGAGAGGGGAAGAAAAAAGGGGAAATTATGGACTTTGCCATGGTTTATTGGGCTGCTGGGTGTGGAAGGAACATGTTGGCCTCTTGCCTCATTCCAGATGGGTGCCCAGAGCTGGTTGGTGTGGATGGGGGGATGGAGGGATGAAGGATGAGGACTGAAGGAAGAGGGATGAAGGATAAAGGATGAGGGATGAAGGGGAAAGGATGATTTTTACTTCTTGCCTGGCACTGGATACACCTCCTGCACTGGGATTCCCTCCAGTCTGACCCTTTTTTTACCTTCCTAAGCTTTGGGGGCATCATTCAGGGCCCCCAAGCCCACGGCTGCCATCAGAACTCTGCATTTCCAGGGCTTTGCAGTCTCAGAACACATCCTTGGGCTGGTGGGGCTGGTCCCAAACTGGGGGATGGAACTGGTGGAGATCCAACCACATCTCCAACCCCTTCCCATCACCTCCAGCTCAGTGCTGAGGTCGAGGGAAACCCAGGATCCAGCCCAGCCCATATTCATCCCCCACACCCACCCCAGGAGCAGCCTTCCCAAGGCCATAAACCTTATCCTAGGGCAGGGACATACTGAGAAGCAATATATTTTTTTATTTTTTTTTATTATTATTATTATTTTGGTGGGGTAGGGTGGAAACTCTGCTGATAAGGAGCATTTCTGCTGTGTTCAAGAGCTGAGTGTGCATTTCTGGTGATAAAGCAGCAATCACTGTCCCAGGGCCCAGGTGAGTTCCTTATAGCCCATTGCAGCCTCTTCCTATGCAAAGGGCACAGGGCAGGCTTTAAATACAACTTTTAGTCCTGGAAAAGCTGAGAAAAACCACACACAGTGTTGGCAAAAACTCTCAGCAAAGATATTTTGCTGGACCTGGGTCTCTCTTGTCAGCCCTGTCCCCAAGAGAGGGTGACATCAAGGAGCTGAGCTGGCCACAGGACTTATTCATAATTATTTTAGCAAGCACAGGTCTGAAATAAATGGTAAAAAGAAAACAAGCCCAAAAAACTAAAAACCAGTTGCTTGGAATGTCTCTCTTTTATTTTTATTTTATTTTTATTTTATTTTTAAGGATCAGGAAAATGCTCTTTGTTTACAGGAAGAATTTGGACTGGAGTGGTGGGGTTTTTTTCCCCCCATCTCCTTCATGGCAGCCTGACCACACCTGGAAAAACAACTTAGTGAATTATCCACGCTGATAATTGATTGAATTCATCAGGAAATAAAGCAGGAGCCTTCAAACCCAGGGGCCAGACAGGGAGGAGGAAAAAAAAAATATTCCCCACTCAGTGACTGATGGCAACTGGTGGTGTTGTGCCCACAAAACCAGAACCAGTAACACAGGAGCTTTGCATTTGGTGAAGAACAACCCAATGTCCCAGTATAGGTTGGGGGCTGACCTGCTGGAGAGCAGTGTAGGTGAAAGAGACCTGGGGGTCCTGGTAGACAAGAGGATGACCATGAGCCAGCAATGTGCCCTTGTGGCCAAGAAGGCCAATGGCATCCTGGGGTGCATTAGAAAGGGGGTGGTTAGTAGGTCAAGAGAGGTTCTCCTCCCCCTCTATTCTGCATTGGTGAGGCCGCACCTGGAGTATTGTGTCCAGTTCTGGGCCCCTCAGTTCAAGAAGGACAGGGAAGTGCTTGAAAGAGTCCAGCGCAGAGCTACTAAGATGATGAAGGGAGTGGAACATCTCCCTTATGAGGAAAGGCTGAGGGAGCTGGGTCTCTTTAGTTTGGAGAAAAGGAGACTGAGGGGTGACCTCATCAATGTGTTCAAATATGTAAGGGGTGAGTGTCAGGGAGATGGAGTTAGGCTTTTCTCAGTGGTGACCAGTGATAGGACAAGGGGTAATGGGTGTAAATTGGAGCACAGGAGGCTCAAGTTGAATATCCAGAAACATTTTTTTCCTGTAAGGGTGACAGAGCCCTGGAACAGGCTGCCCAGGGGGGTCGTGGAGTCTCCTTCACTGGAGACATTCAAAACCCGCCTGGACACGTTCCTGCATGATGTACTCTAGGTGGCCCTGCTCTGGCAGGGGGGGTTGGACTAGATGATCTTTCGAGGTCCCTTCTAACCCCTAGGATTCTGTGATTCTATGATTCTATGAGGAGGCTGTCCACATGATTTTAAAAAGCTCCTTTTGAGGATGAAATTGGGAGAGAATAATTTCCCTCCCCTCCAGAAGCTCCTTGATTATTCCACAAGAGGGCTGGATCACACAGGGCTTTGGAAGCACCCTTGAAACGCTTGGAGAAATGGGATGAGGAAGCCAAAAAGCTGGTTTGTAGTGACAGGAGGGGGGGAAATGGGCTTGAGCATCCTCACCAGGACCTGTAGGGCCTGGATATACCCATGAAAATCATCAAATCTCCTCAGCCAGGGTTGGGAGCATCCCCAAATCCCTCACCCAACCACTCCTGCATCCCCTCTCCCATCACTCCCGTGTCTCAGCTGACACCTCAGAGCTCCCCTAAGGAATATTTCCTTTCCAACTCCTGATTTCCTTCTTCTGGGGACCCTGGGGCTGGGACCTGGGAGCACTGGCAGTGACAGACAGGGAGATTTTGCAGGTCTACCAAGCCAAGGAGCTTATCCAAAGTTCCTAGAGCCAGTGGCACCCCCTGTGACCTTGCAGGGACAATCCAGCCACCCCACTCGTGTCCCTGCACACCCACAGCCTGTGGAGGAGGAGGACAGAGCCTCCCTGCAGCTGGGGGTGGCATCACAAGGTGATGAGAAGCATTCTGCTGGGCTGGGGACACCGTGCCTCATCCAGCATCCCCCAAACCCGCCGTTCAGCATCCGTCTCCATGGCAACGTGGGTTTTCCTATCCTGTCCCTCTGGGCTGCAGCACCAGCAGCCCCAGGGCCCCTGCAAACTGGGAGCAGATGGGTGTCCCCAGTCCACCCCAGCAGCCCTGAGAGGTTGGGACTGGTAGGGACTGAGCCATGCTCTGCATGGGGTCCCATGGGTGCCTCTGAGCTCATCCTTGGTAGGTGCTGGGGACACCACAGAGGAACCCAGGAGCATCTTCAAGCTTGCAGGCATCTCACCTGCTTTTCTGACCCTGCCATCACCCTCCCACATGCTGTGGTTTGGTTTTGGGTTTGGTTTTTTTTTTTTTTCCTGATCCCAGCTGGAGATTTAGGAGCTGCAGACATCCCTGGAGATGCAGCCAACAAGAGGAACTCCAACTCCAAGCAAAATCCCACAGCAGCAGCTTCATCCTTCTTGCCTTAGAAGATGCTCAGGTGGAAAATGCCCAAGAGGTGCCCTTCCCATGCTGGGGCACTCATTTGGCCTCTCTGCCTGGAATTCCTGGATACAAGCAGCGTGCTGAGCTTGGGGAGCACATTTCTTCCTCAACCCAGAACCTCGAGGGTGCCAGAGACTCAGAAACTGCACTTGCAACACCCCAAAGAGGGGAAAACCCCTCCCCAGGGCAGCAAGGAGCAAGAGGCTGGCAGGGGCACAGGAAATCTCCACTCATCAACCCTTGGCCAGCAGCCAAGCTGGAGCAAAACCAACCTTTTTTTTTTATTATTATTATTATTTTTATTATTATTATTTCCTCTCCAACTTCCCAGTAAAGCAGAGTTTCCAGAGAGCTGGTGAGGAAGGGGCTGATGTTGGCTCCGGGTTGTCTGGGCTCACAGGAGGTGCAGGATGTGTTGCCCATGGGCTCAAAGCTGGGGAGATGAAGGTTGTTTAGGTCCATGGTGAGTTGTAGGGAAAAAGCTGGGATTTTGGGAGGGATGTAAGAAGACATCAGAACATTGCAGGCTCCTAAACTCCTTTGTAGGGTGCCCTGTCCTGATGGGAGGGCTCATTTCTTGTCAAGGGGTTGTGCTATCCCCATGGGGTCACCCATGGGATCCAGCTGAGGAGTTGGGGTCCCCTGTGTCCTCACAAGGGGGTGACCCCAATAAGGGTTGAGGGACTCAGCCAATGCAGAAACCAAGGCACAGGTCCCAGGGATGGGGCCAGGCCCTGGGGAAAAAGGGATTTAGTTAATGGGAAAAAAGAAAACCAAAAAATCCCAAAAAAAACCCCTAAAGGGAGCACTCAGCCTCCTGACATTGGGTCTGGGTTTTTCCTTTTTTTTGAAGGAATTTTTTCTTCCTCATTTGGCATCAACCTAATTCCTCCAAGGCCAAAACACTCGCTGGGATGGGATGGGATGGGGTGGGATGGGATGGGATGGGATGGGATGGGATAGGATGGGGTGGGATGGGATGGGATAGGATGGGGTGGGATGGGATGGGATGGGATGGGGTGGGATGGGGTGGGATGGGATTTCCTTCAACGCCAGCAGAAATACTCATTTCCCGGGGAAAAAAAAAAATTAAAAAAAAAAGGTACTGCTGGGAAGGGGGTCACTTTGGCAAGATGCAGCAGGACCTGGACCTTGGCTGCCCCCCAGGCGAATATTTTCCCTCCTGCTCTGGCCCCAGTGCCCGGTCCCGGGTGGGGGGAGCCCGAGGGGCGTTCGCTGCGTGATGCAGCGTGGGGCGGGGATGTCCTGCCAAGATCCACGGCCCAGCCGCGCTGTATCCCCCCAGCACCGATCCAGGAGGGTTCTGGAGGTTCCGCAGGGATGAAGCTGCCCCTCACCCACCACATCCACCCCAGATCTATTTTTTTTTTTTTTCTTCCTCCCCCCCCCTCCCCTTTCCCTCCATCTCCTTTCCCTCCCTCCTCTCCCAGCCCTTTCCCTCCCGGTGTGGCCAAATGCCAAAGGGACTTTGCACCTCCAAAGGCAGCGGTCGTTCCTCTCCTCTTCCTTTCGAACCGGGGGAGCTTCCGAAGGGAAAGCAAAATGCTCCTTTCTTATCTGCGGGGGGAGGCCGGCTCGGTGGGCAGGGTTTGTGCCAAGGCTGCTGCTTTATAAGCAGCCGGCAGCGGAGGCAAAACCGAGCTCGGAAAGCACCAACCGGGCTCCCCCCCCATCCCTAAATCCCTTCCATCTCCTCCCGGCACCTTCTCCATCCTGTCACCATGTCCCCGCTCCTGGGTTTGCTGCTGCTGCTGCTGGGCTTGAGCTTGGGGGGTGCCCTTCGGCCGGGCCTCGAACCCCCCCACGCCGAACCCACGGAGGACGGGGCCGCCCTCTTCGCCAGCGCCCACAACACCACCGCGGAGCTCGTTTTCTTCGAGAGCGTCTCGGCCAGCTGGGATTACAACACCAACCTGACGGACCAAAACGCTGCTCTGCAGGTGGGGAGGGGGACTGGTGGGGGGGGTGATGCCACCAAGAACCGGGAGTGTCAGGGGTAGCGGGGTGTCGGGGGGGGGGACGCTTGGAGGGGTCCCCTTCAGCCCCTCGGGCTCCTGGAGTGGCAACCCAAAGGAAGGTTGGGAAGTGGAAGCCCAGGGTTTTGTCCTGGGAAAGGGTTTCCCCCTGGAGTGTCTGGGGGGGGCACGATGGGGACGCTTGGCGAGGTCGCCTTGAGCCCCTCGGGCTCCTGGAGTGGCAAAGGAATGTTGGGACTTGGAAGTCCAAGGAGAGGGTTTCCCCCCGGAGTGACAGCCCTGATCCCTCAGCAGTGTCCCAGGATGTTTTTAGGTGGGGGGGGGTGATGCCACCAAGCACCGGGACTGTCAGGGGTAGCGGGGTGTCGGGGGGGGGGACGCTTGGAGGGATCCCCTTCAGCCCCTCGGGCTCCTGGAGTGGCAAAGGAAGGTTGGGACTTGGAAGCCCTGGGAGGGGGTTTCCCCCTGGAGTGACAGCCCTGATCCCTCAGCAGTGACAGAGGGGGAGGTGATGCCACCAAGGACCGGGACTGTCTGGGGGTAGGAGGTAGCGGGGTGTCGAGGGGGGGGGACCCTTGGCGAGGTGTCGGGAGGAATCCCTTGCCCTCAGGCTCCTGGAGTGGCAACCCAAAGGAAGGTTGGGACTTGGTAGCCCAGGGTTTTGTCCTAGGAAAGGGTTTCCCCCTGGAGTGACAGCCCTGATCCCTCAGCAGTGTCCCAGGATGTTTTTAGGTGGGGGGGTGATGCCAGCAAGCACCGGGAGTGTCAGAGGTAGCGGGGTGTCGGGTGGGGGACGCTTGGAGGGGTCCCCTTCAGCCCCTCGGGCTCCTGGAGTGGCAAAGGAAGGTTGGGACTTGGAAGCCCTAGGAGAGGGTTTCCCCCTGGAGTGACAGCCCTGATCCCTCAGCAGTGTCCCAGGATACTTTTAGGGGGGGGAGGTGATGCCACGAAGCACCGGGACTGTCGGGGGGTGGGAGGTAGAGGGGTGTCGGGGGGGAGGACCCTTGGTGAGGTGTCGAGGGGGTCCCTTGCCCTCAGGCTCCTGGAGTGGCAACCCAAAGGAAGGTTGGGACTTGAAAGCCCAGAGTTTTGTCCTGGGAAAGGGTTTCCACCTGGAGTGACAGCCCTGATCCCTCAGCAGTGTCCCAGGAAGTTTTTTTTTGGGGGAGGGGGGTGGTGGTGCCACCAAGAACCGGGAGTGTCTGGGGTAGCAGGGTGTCAGAGAGGGGGGGACGCTTGGAGGGGTCCCCTTCAGCCTCTCAGGCTCCTGGAGTGGCAACCCAAAGGAAGGTTGGGACTTGGTAGCCCAAGGCTTTGTCCTGGGAAAGGGTTTCCCCCCGGAGTGACAGCCCTGATCCCTCAGCAGTGTCCCAGGATATTTTTAGAGGGGGATTCCCAGCACCTTCCACTTTTCCTTCTCCGACTGGGATCAAGTGTCCCTGTTCCAGCTCCCTGCCTGGTGTCACCACATTCCAGCTCTCTGGCATGCTGGAGCCCTAGAATTGGGGGGGGAGGGGGAGTTTCTGTGGGTTTCCTTTGCACCAGGAGCCCAAAGTGTGCACAAGCAATGGGATTGCTTCGGGACCTGGGCTGCCACCCCCTGTCCCTGTGTCCCCAGCCCTCCAGGACTAAAGCTGGGCTCCCAGGAAGCACTCCAGGGAATTGGATCCCATCCCAGCTATGTGCAGGCAGAGCCCCCGTGTGCATCCTGCAGGGATGTGTGTGTCGAGCATGTTTGGGGCTGGATTTAGTGGGACAGGAGCTGGGTGAGGTCTCAGTCCCTGGAATCCCCATGCCTGGGCAGGCTTCAGAGATTCCTCTGGTTCTTGCTGTGCTGGCAGAATTCTGGGGTAAATCCCTGACACCCCAAATAGCTAGGGGTCCCTGGGGGGGGGCAATTAAGCTTCTACATGACCAACATAGACCCCAGCATCACCCCTGGGCCACCAAATCCCCCAGGAAGCAGGGAACAGCCCAGCCTGCAGCAGAAAGGAAACGTGTCTTCCTGCATGGGGGGAAGATCCTTGCCAGGTCTGGCTGCTGCCAACTTGGCAGGACACCCAGGAGCACCCAAGTGCCCTTTTTTTTGTTGTTTGTTTTTTTTTTTTTTTTTTTTTTGGAGAGCTGACGTGATGTCTGGGCAGGAGCCCAGAGTCTGCTGCAGATGTCATGGTGCAGCCAAGGGACCTTAAAAGCAGAGCAGGAGCATCCTGGCCACACCAAGTCCAGGCTTAGGGCCAGCAGAGCACCTTGCATGGAGTCTTCTCAAGAGGCTTTTCCCTTCCCCAAGTGCCCAAGGATCGTGTCCAGATGCTCCCTGCCACTTCAAGGCTCTCAAGCCAGCCCAGGGAGAAGTTCTGTTGCAGAATAAGATTTGCCATCTCCTACAAACTGGGGCTCTGGGCAGCTGATGGGGTTTGAGGGTGCTGCTGGCTCTGGAATTCCTCCCTATATCTGGAGCAGAGCATCCCCAGTGCCCTGTGCTTCTGGATCCTCACTTGGTCAGCCAGGAGCAGGGAAGGACAGGAGTAGGGGGGGAGGGTTTGGTAGGGAGAGCTTGGGGTGTCCAGGAGCTTCTGAGCCCCCCCAACCCCTAAGAGAGAGCTCTGGAGGGTGGGGGGCAAAGGGCCAGGCCTGGTGGGTGCAGCCATGGCCAGGGATGCTTGTGCAGCCCCAAAGCTGTCAGAATTTAGGGTACAATTCACCTGACCAAACCCAGGCACCTGCTCACTGAGAAGATGAAACCCAGCTGGACTCGGCTTCCTACAACTCCCTCAGCCCCACAGCTGGGTCTGGGAAGAGGGGGGAGAAATCCTCCATTTCGTGGAGGGCTGGGTGTCTGTGGGGCTGGAGCATCCCAGGGTACCAGGAGCTGAGGGCTGGTGGGGAGCCAGGGTGATGCTGTGGGTGCTGGGATGATGTCTGAGGGAGGTGGTGGGTGGCAAGGCAGCCAGGGGCACCCAGCAGCACTTTTGGAATCCCCACTCCCATGTTCCCTGTCCCAGGCAGCCTCCAGCCCTGCAACTCCCTTCCCTCCCTGCTGCCAGCTGAGGGAATGCAAAAATGAAAATCAAACAAACCAGAGTTGTTGGAGTCAGGCTAAAAAATGTCACAACTACCAACTAATGAGCTCCATAAATCACAGAGGGGCAGGAACAGGCACCCTACACCTTCCCCCTCCAGCCTGCTCATCACCTGGGCCACCACCTTCACCAAAAGAGCAGCATTTTCCCAAAAAATACAGCTGGAACCAGCTGGGCTGGGATGCCACTGTCCACCACACACCCTGTCCCAAAACTCTGGCTGTCAGCTATGGATTCAGCTGTCCCAGTAATCTCCCCTTCCCCGTGATGCAGGCAGCTCCTGGTTGTCCCACAGCCCTGGGAAGGGACACGGGGGCTGGCAGGGGGTGGGTGACAGGGAGAGACCCAAAATCCATGCTAAATGGGTGCCCCTCTGGGAGGTGAAGCTGAGGTCTGGCACTTAGAGGCAAAGGAGGCAGGGCCAGAAGGAACAAGGAGATAAAAGAAGGAAAAAAGTGAATATAGGGGCTTTGGGGTTTTCTGCAAGGGTGAGGAATAAGGGGAATAGGAAGAAATTGAGGCCAGATCTCTGAGCTCCTTCTGCAATGGGGTCTGGAAGCTGCCAGGAGCACCTGGACACCACAGCCATGGTGTGGACACCCCAATCCCAGCACCCTCACCTTATCTGGGCCACAGCACCCCTGGAGCATCCCCAAAAGCCACCTTGGCAATGCTGGCCACAGGAGTCAGCATGGGTGAGTGGAGACTGCAGAATCCACCAGCCCACTGGGAGCTGATGTCTCTCTATAAATGTCACCAACTGGGGACAGCCCTGCCTGCCACCTCGTGTCCTGTCACCTCTGGCTCCTATAAATCCTCTACGGTTCTGCCAAAAGTCCCCAAACCATCACCTGGTGCCAGGGCTGGTCCTGAGTCCCCGTGTCCTCTCTTCCCACGCAGATCCAGGCATCCCTCGAGGAGCAGAATTTCACGGAGCTGTGGGGAAGGAAAGCCAAGGAGCTCTTTGGGAACATCTGGAGCAACTTCAGTGACCCCCAGCTGAGGAAAATCATCGGCTCCATCCAGACCCTGGGACCCTCTAACCTGCCCCTGGAGAAGAGAGAGAGGGTGGGTGAGATGCCCCAGGAATTGTTGGGTGCTGCAAAAAAAACCCTTTAAGGAATTTTTCCCCAAACCCCCAAACTCTGTCCCTGGCCTCGAGCCCCTCTTGTGGTGTTTTGGAGGCTCTCCCAAAGGGATGGACTTGGGCTCCCAGTGATGGACTGGGCTGGTGGGGTGCTGGTTCTGGGGGTGAGGGCTGCCTTCTGGCCCCAGTTCTCCAGCCCTAACCTCATCTTGGAGCTATCCCAAGGGAACTGGAGGTTTCCTGCTTACACACAACAGCCTTGGGCGTCACCTGGAGAGCAGCCAGGCTGTGCCCATGGCCAGGGGCCAGCTGCTGCCTCAACCTCCCCTGTCCCTGCCCCAGGGCTCCTCAGGGGGATTTAATCCCATGGAAAAGGAGGCTCCATGCCTGCCAGCCCTGCCTTGGTGACACAGCTCCACACCAGGGACATCCCAAGCTTTCCCCATCACCAGACCTGAGCTTTCAGGGTCATTTCCTTCAATGCCACGTGGCTTGAATTCCATGGATGAAAAAATATCCCCCAGGCTGCAGCTTGGCAGGCACAGGGACACTGCTGTCCTTTCCATGGCTCCCTGACAGCTCTTCCTACCCAAAGCCCTGGTGGTTGGGAAGCCCAGTGACCCAATCCCTTCCGGAGAAACCCGGTTCCTTCCAGGAAACCCATCCCTGCCCTCTCTCAAATAACAGACAGCAGAACATCTCCTCCTCCCTCCAAGTTTCTCCTGTCCCCAGGCAGCTCCATCATCCCCAGGAACAGAGAGAGGGATGGAGAGGAAGGAATTTCCTTCCCTGGGAATGAGCTCCCCGGGGAAGGTTCCAGGAAACCTCCTGTTGCTTTTGTTTGCTGTTCTTGAAGTTCATAGTAATGAATCCCCCTCCTCCTCCTCCTTTTCTCATTTTATTATTTATGTTTTTTACTCACTTAGATAAACAAGCAGCCCCACTGACAAAGAGCTTTATAAACAGCCTCTCTCCAGGAGGCCTCCAGGCTTCACACTGCCTTCCAGGGGGGGTTCTGGAAGTGCCTGCATTCTGTTTGTCCATCCCAAAGATCCTCCCTGCTCCATCCATGCCCAGGGTGGCAAACCCTGGGTGTCAAAACACACATTTAACCTCACCAAAACCACTCTGGAAACCACACCAATCCTCCTCCACATCCTTCCAGACACACACACTCTGGAGTTCTGGTGTTGGGAAGCCTGGAGATGCTTCCTAAAAGGCAATTCCCACCTTCATGGAGCTCCAGCATCTTTTTTTTATTATTTATTTCTCTGCAGTACAACACCATCCTGAGTGACATGGACAAAATCTACTCCACAGCCAAGGTGTGCCTGCCCAATGGGACCTGCTGGGACCTGGAGCCAGGTATGGTCCTTGTCCCTCTGCACCTCTGTCAGGGTTTAACACTGGCCTGGCAATTAAACCCAGTGCCAGATGCTCTTAATTAATCCCCCTCCCTGATAAAGAAAGAAAAAGAATAAGGGAGAGAGACTGATGGGTTGGGAACTAAACTCCACAACTTAATGAAACAGGAATGATAAATAGGAAAAAACCTAAATCTATACAAATAGACAGGAAAATTGATCCCAAGTTCCTCCCCCAGCAACTCTCAGGTCACCACTGAGACTGGAAAATCCAGGCTGGGAAAATCCAGGCTGGAATCCTGGAGTCAGGAGCAGTTGGGAGCTGGAGGCAGGAACACACAGCTTAAGGCTGGGATGGATCAGGAGCACAGGCAGAGGAAGGGATGGAATCCTCCCAGGATGCTGAAGCAAAGAGGGAGAGGGGAGGAAGGGGAAGCAGGAAGGGGTTTGAGCCTGGTGATCCCTCCAATTTATCCTGAGGATGAGGTGGATGGGATGGAATCCTCTGTTTGCTCAGTTTTGGCCATTTCTCTTGTCTGTTCCTTCCCAAAGGAGGGGTTCAGGTGGGACCTTTTTACTCCTTTTCTCCTTCCAGAGGGCAAAATGTTCCTCAGAGCTGAGCAGTGCCCTTGGTTCTGCACACCAGGCTCTGGCTGTAACTATAACCATGGAGTGAGATCAGTCCTAGAAGCAGAAAATCTCTGAGAAACTTGCTGTTCATTTCTCCTTCCAAGAGACAGAGCTGAAAGCAGAAGTCCAAGCCAGAAAATCCCCTTTATCCTGACCCCAAACCAGGACAACCTGCCAGGTGCTGAGCACTCTGGCCTGGTCCCCACACCTCCAGCAGGTTTGGGGTTGGCAGGTCCCACCCGTGTTCCCCAAGGTGGTCCCAGGCTTAGGGTGAATATTTGGGTCCGGCGCAGAGCTACTGTGGGGATGTGACCCCCCCATTCTCCTGCCCCTTTCTCATGTCCTGCTTGTCCCCTCTGTCCCAGACATCTCAGATATCATGGCCACCTCCAGGAGCTACAAGAAGCTGCTCTATGCCTGGGAAGGGTGGCACAACTCTGCGGGCAACCCCCTGCGCCCCAAATACGAGGAGTTTGTGAAGCTGAGCAACGAAGCCTATAAGCTGGATGGTAGGATGGATGGAGGATGATACATCCTCCTACAAGGAGGATGATAAGGGGTGGGCAGGGCTCAGGGGTGGGAATTAGGGGCAGTGGGATCCTCTGCTCCATCTCACCTGGCTGCCTGAATTCCATCGGTGCCAACGTTTGGGGGGAAAGGGGAGAAATCCTCTTGCTGTGCCCTGGGGCTGGGTGAGGAGGCAGCCAGATTCCTGCTTCCCTGGCAGAATTCGAGGACACAGGCAGCTACTGGAGGTCCTGGTATGACTCGGCCACCTTCGAGGAGGACCTGGAGAGCCTCTACAACCAGCTGGAGCCCCTCTACCTCAACCTCCACGCCTTTGTCCGGAGGAAGCTCTACGACCGCTATGGTCCCAAATACATCAACCTCAAGGGTCCCATCCCTGCTCACCTCCTGGGTAAGAGGCAGAACCCTCCCAACCTGTGCCCAGGGGTGTGCCAGAAGGCCACAGTGGGACAGGGAGGTGGTAGTTGTCACCGTTTTGGTCCCTTTCTCCTGCCCTACAACCAGCTCTGCTCCAGCTGTTTCCTCTTCTCAGGCAACATGTGGGCTCAGCAATGGAACAACATCTATGACCTGCTGGTCCCCTACCCCGAGAAGCCCAACCTTGATGTGACCAGCACCATGGTGCAGCAGGTGATGGGCTGAGGGACACGCTGGTGGCACCAGGGGGACAAAAAAAAGGGATTGTTGGCCCAAATGGGAGGCAGGGGATGGGCAAAGAGGAAGGACAGAGCTGGGGGATGGGTTGGAGGCTGCGTCCATAGCATGAGAAAGACCTGAGTGCTCCTGGGACATGAGCCCTGCTCCCTCCTCGGGTCCATGCTGGGCACCAAAACCATTGCTTGGGGTTTCTTAAAGATATCCACAACAATTCTGGGGCCAGGGGTCCCTATCAGGGGGAGAGAAGCAGGACCCTGGTCACCTGCAAGGACCAACCCCATCCCTAGGGTGCTGAGGGAGACTCAGAAAACAACTCCCAGGGCACGGGCAGCCCTTTCCTCAGCCATAACCCCACTGCCTGCCTTCCACCAGGGCTGGAATGCCACCTACATGTTCCGGGTCTCAGAGGAATTCTTCACCTCCCTGGGGCTGCTGGAGATGCCTCCCGAATTCTGGGAGAAATCCATGCTGGAGAAGCCAACGGATGGGAGGGAGGTTGTGTGTCACGCCTCAGCCTGGGACTTCTACAACCGCAAGGACTTCAGGTGGGTGTGAGGGTGTAGGGCTCCAGGGTAGGACCCCCCTCCCATGGGGATCACCTTTTTGGGTACCCCCAGCTTGGCCATGCAACCCAAACCCTCACCCCCTTGGGTAAGGCTTTGGGGAGCTGCTCTGCCTTCCCCTACCCCTTTGGGGTGCTGCCACCTTCTCAGGGACCCGTGGCCATCACCCCTCGTCACCCAACAGGATCAAGCAGTGCACAACAGTCACCATGGAGCAGCTTTTCACCGTGCACCATGAGATGGGCCACGTCCAGTATTACCTGCAGTACAAGGACCTCCCTGTCTCCTTCCGTGGTGGGGCCAACCCTGGCTTCCATGAGGCCATCGGTGATGTCCTGTCCCTGTCTGTCTCCACTCCCAGCCACCTGAAGAAAATTGGTCTCCTCCACAGCAATGCCACCGAGGACCAAGGTAGGGCAGCCCCCAGGCACTGCCTGTGCCACCAGGGTGGGTTTGGGATGTGCCACAGGGGGTTGGAGCCTGGCAAGACACCCCAGAGACCACCTGGTTGATGGATGCTTTCACCCACACTTGGTTCCTCCATGGGTCCTGGCACAATCCCCCATGAGTCTGTGTAGGTCCCTTTGTGGCTCCTTAACCCCTAAGGGTTGGAAGGATGCTCTCCAGAGCTCCTCTCTTCCTTCCCTTCTTCATCAGAGCCCCCAAACCAGGGTATGGCAGCCCCCAAGGTTTGGGATGTGCCCAGTGGGTTGGAGACTGGCAAGACACTCTGGGAACCACCTTGTTGATGAATGCTTTCACCCATGCTTGGTTCCATGCACGACCCCTCCGTGGGTCCTGGCATAATCCCCCATAAATCTGTGTAGGACCCTTTGTGGCTCCTTAACCCCTAGGGAATTAGAAGGATGCTCTCCAGAGCTTCTCTGTTCCCTTCTTCATCACATCCCCCAAACCAGGGTATGGCAGCCCCCAAGCTTTGGGATGTGCCCAGGGGTTTGGAGCCTGGCAAGACACCCCAAAGACCACTTGGTTGATGGATGCTTTCACCCACACTTGGTTCCATGCACAACCCCCCCATGGGTCCTTGCATAATCCCCCATGAGTCTCTGTAGGACCCTCCGTGGCTCCTCAGCCCCTAAGGATTGGAAGGATGCTCTCCAGAGCTTCTCTGTTCCTTCCCTTCTTCATCAGAGCCCCCAAACCTCAACGAACCACCTTGTGCTTTATCTGCTTTGACCTTTCCAGAGTTCCCCCTTCCCTTGCCAAGAAATATCCAGCTCCTCTGGAGGTGGCACCGAGTCACGTTCCACCTTCTCCTTGATCTGCTTTGACCTTTCCAGTGTTCCCTCTTCCCTTGCCAAGAAACATCCAGCCACCTTTTGTGGAGGTGGCACTTGAGTCCTTGTGTGCACAGTCACGAGGGCAGTCAGCAGGTGAGGTTTCTGCCTGCCAGCCAGCACAGCAGAGCAGGACTTGGTTGTCACCTCAGGGTTGTCACCTCAAGGTCATCACCTCAGGGCACCTCTCAGCTTGGCAAGAGTTTCTTTCCCCCACCCCACGTGTGGAAGAGGAATCCAAGTGTTCAGAGATTACTGCTGGAGGCAGCTGCTCCGCAGAGGTGGGGACAACCCTGGTGTCCTCCTGCCTTGTCATTAAACACGTTTCATGATGGGGAAGCCACTGCAGCTGCCAAGAGCCTTGGGCTGATGCTGCAGAAACACCCTGGAGCAGATGGGCCCTGCCTGAAGGCATCACTGCCTGACTAGAATAACCAACCCTTGGCAGCCATGCCAGCACCTCAGGGCACTGCTGCCAACTCCTCCCTGAGCCCACAGCTTAACTGGATCTCCAGCAAGTCCCTCTCCTACCTTTCTTCCTCAGGTTTCTTGGAGGTGATGGGGAGAGCAGAGGTTACAGGCCCCTCTGGTCCCCGTGGTGGTGGCTGTCCCAGAGTTGACCCCAAGATCCATGAGAGCCTTTGTAGTGGTGTGAGAGCCCTGCAGATTAAACCCCCTTCACCCTGAGACCCCAAGGTGAAAGTGTGAGACCCCAGGGTGAAAGTGTGAAGAGGAAACCAAGAGCTACACTCACCCCAGACCTCCTCACTCTGAGAAGCAGGCAAGGGGACAGACACCACCTGTGAGTCCCATTATTACCACTCAGGAAAAAGACAGGTTATCCCAGGGAGGAGCTGTACCTGGCAAAACCTCCTCTGTGTGTCCTCCACAGCCTTCTCTAGGGAGTAAAATTACACCTTGAACAGCTGCCCCCCATGAGTGTTGCTGCTCACCCTCTTGCCCACAAAACACCCAAACCGAGTGGTTCTGCCCAGCCAGGCTCCTGCCTGACCTGGTTCTGGTTCTGGTTCTGTTTCATGCAGAGAGCAACATCAACTATCTGCTGAAGATGGCCCTGGAGAAAATTGCCTTCCTGCCCTTTGGCTACCTCATTGACCAGTGGCGTTGGAACGTCTTCAGTGGGCACACCCCCCCCAGCCGCTACAACTACGACTGGTGGTACCTGAGGTGGGGGACAGTCCCCTGGGGGGGTCAGGGGATGGAAGCTGGGGGGGTGGAAGGAAGGGGGACAGCAAAGAAGAAAGGAAAGAAGGGAAAAAAGGGGCTGGAGTAGCTTGGAGGCCACTCCAAGGCTGGAGAATGGTGAGGAGGTGGGTGGGTGGGTAGAGAACTGAGTGGGTAGGTGGATGGATGGATGGGTGGATGGGTGGATGGATGGATGGGTGGATGGATGGGTGGATGGGTGGATGGGTGGATGGATGGATGGATGGATGGATGGATGGATGGATGGATGGAAACACTCTCTAACTGTGTATTTCCCTTCCCATTCCCTGCCATGGTTCATCTGCCTCCCTCTTTCCAGCTCATGCTCTTGCACCTTGTCATCTCCAGAACCTCAGCAAAGAACAAAGGGAAAAAAAGAAAAAAAGGAACTGGAGTAGCTTGGAGGCTACTGCAAGGCTGGAGAATGGTGGGGAGGTGGGTGGGTGGGTAGAGAACTGAGTGAGTAGGAGAATGGATGGATGGATGGAGGGATGGAAGGATGGATGGATGGAGGGATGGATGGATGGATGGATGGATGGATGGAAACACACCCTAACTGTGTATTTCCCTTCCCATTCCCTGCCATGGTTCATCTGCCTCCCTCTTTCCAGCTCATGCTCTTGCTCTTTGTCATCTCCAGAACCAAATACCAGGGGATCTGTCCTCCCATCCCAAGGAATGAAAGCAACTTTGACCCTGGAGCAAAGTACCACATCCCTGGGAACACCCCTTACATCAGGTAGAGGGGGGCTGGAGAGCTCAGCTCTGTGGGCAGGCACTGGCCCTGCTCGAGACACCCAAGGATTTGGGAGCACAAGGGGTGGGGAGCTGCCCCATGGCTGGGGGCCTTCCCCCCACACCCTAGGACTTGTCTGCTTCCCTTTGTCCCCAGTGTTCACCTTCTTGGACTTCCTTGGCAGATACTTTGTGAGCTTCATCCTCCAGTTCCAGTTTCACAAGGCTCTGTGTGAGGCAGCCAACCACACGGGTCCCCTGCACACCTGTGACATCTACAGGTCCAGAGCAGCTGGAGACAAACTCAGGTGGGGACAGAGAGGGGTCAGGACAATCCCCAGAGGTGGGAGTGGGAAGCTGATGGGGTGCAAAGGAAGGAATGAAAACATGAAGGAAGGAAAAGTGGCTGTGGAGATGGCTGGAGAAATAGGTTTGGAGATGGATGGATGGATGGATGGATGGATGGATGGATGGATGGAGGGATGGATGGATGGATGGATGGATGGACGGACATATGGATGGATGGATGGATGGATGGATGGATGGATGGATGGATGGAGAGGTGGATGGAGAGGTGGATGGATGAATGGATGGATGGATAGATGGATGGATGGATGGATGGATGGATGGATGGATGGATGGATGGATGAATGGATAGGTGGATGGATGGATGGACATATGGATGGATGGATGGATGGATAGATGGATGGATGGATGGATGGATGGATGGATGGATAGATGGATGGATGGATGGATGGATGGATGGATGGAGAGATGGAGAGATGGATGGATAGATGGATAGATGGATAGATGGATGGATAGAAGAATGAATGGATGGATGGACATATGGATGGATGGACATATGGATGGATGGACATATGGATGGATGGATGGATGGATGGATGGATGGATAGATGGATGGATGGATGGATGGAGAGATGGAGAGATGGATGGATAGATGGATGGATAGGTGGATGGATGGATGGATAGATGGATGGATGGATGGATGGATGGATGGATGGATGGATAGAAGAATGGATGGATAAATAGCTGGATGGATGGATGGAAATGGAAGCACTGAGGTGGGTTGAGTGGTTCTCAACTGCTGTTGTCCCTGTCATGAGCTCCCACCCACTCAAACCAGAGGTCACCAAAGCAATTTCAGTTCCTATTGACTCCGTGGGTGTTAAGAAATGCAGGAATGTGTGATGGAGAGTCCCCACTCCTTGTGCAGGACAGTTGGGGGCTTCAGAGCCAGTTCCCAGGTTCATGTCCCACTCAGGAAGAGCATCTTCAATCCTTGTGATGAAGGTACCATACCTGGCTGGTTTTGGGGATTTTTTTCCCCATCCAATTCCAGGCCTCACGCTGGCTCTTTGCTTTTCCCCAGGACTGTGTTGAAAGCTGGCTCTTCCCAGTCCTGGCAGGACATCCTGTTCAACTTCACTGGCACCAGCAAGATGGATGCTGGGCCCCTCCTGGAATATTTCAACCCTGTCACCCAATGGCTTCAGGAGCAGAACAACAAGACCAAGGAGGTGCTGGGCTGGCCTGAGTTTGATTGGCGTCCTCCTGTTCCTGAAGGTTACCCTGAAGGCATTGGTAAGGCTGGAGATCCATCCTGGTGCTGGGGCTTAGGGAGAAGTCAGGAAAGAGAAATAATCATCTCCAGGTGGAGTCCCTGCTTCCCAGGAAGCAGGTGCCAACCTCTTAAAAACCTTTGGCTGAAGCTGTGGCAGGTCACCCATTTTCAGCTGCATCCTTTCCACCCAAGTGGGGGTTTTAGGGCATGCATAGAATCATAGAATCAATCATAAAATCATAGAATCAGACTGGTTGGAAGGGACCTCTGAGATCACCAAGTCCAACCCTTGATCCACTTCCCCTGTGGTTCCCAGGAAGAGCTTTGTCCCAGCTGGGAATAACCCATTTTTCAACCTTCCAGGACTCCAGGGAATTTGGGACCAACCTTACCCTGATCATAGAATCCTAGAATTGGCTGGGTTGGAAGGGACCTCAGAGATCATCAAGTCCAACCCTTGATCCACTCCCACTGCAGTTCCCAGCCCATGGCACTCAGTGCCACATCCAGGCTCTTTGGAAAGATCTCCAGACACGGAGAATCCACTACTTCCCTGGGCAGCCCATTCCAATGCCTGATCACCCTCTCCAGAAAGAATTCCTAATATCCAACCTAAACCTCCCCTGGCAGAGCTGAAGCCCATGGCCTCTTGTTTTGGGAGACCCCCCCCTGGCTCCAACCTCCTTTCAGGGAGTTGTAGAGAGTGATGAGGTCTCCCCTGAGCATCCTCTTCTCCAGCCTCAACACCCCCAGCTCCAGGATTTGCCCTGGAATCCCTTCCCAGCCTCCTTGCTCTTCTCTGGACCTGCTCCAGGACCTCAATCTCCTTCCTGAACTGAGGGGCCCAGAACTGGAGTTCTCAGCAGTGTGATCCTGTCCTGCCCAACCCAACACCCCCAGCAGGACCCCTCTTGAGCCCATTCCTTGGCTCAACCTGCTCCCAAGGTGTTGCCTTCAAAGGGGCCTGAGTTTCTGGGAAGAGCTCAGCCATGGTTTCTCCATTGGGTGGTGCTCTTGCCAAGAGAAGGATGCTCTTGCCTTCCCTTCTCTTTCCCCCCCATTTTTCTCCTTCTCCTAGACAAAATAGCAGATGAAGCACAAGCTGAGGAGTTCTTGTCCGAGTACAACCGCACGGCAGAGGTGGTGTGGAACGCCTACACCGAGGCATCCTGGGCCTACAACACCAACATCACCGACCACAACAAGGAGATCATGGTATGGACATGACCTTGGGGCTGTGTGGGGACAAGCAGTGGCCAAAGCAAGCAGCTGAGCCCTAAGGCATCTTCCAGATGAGCTCTGAAAACCAGGGCAGCCTCTGCTCCTTGCCACGGGTGAAGGTTCCCACCCAGGAGGTGCCTTTCCACACCACAAGGACAGCCTCGGGGGGAATCTGTCACTTGTGGTGTGTCAGGTGGTGTTCCTAGGCATGGTCTGTGAGTCCAGGATCTCCTTGGAGTAACTCCCCTCCTGTCTTCTCCTGCCCTTGCAGCTGGAAAAGAACTTGGCCATGTCCAAGCACACCCTTGAGTATGGAATGAGGGCCAGGCAGTTCGACCCCTCTGAATTCCAGGACCAAAGTGTCACACGCATCCTCAAGAAGCTGAGTGTCATTGAGAGGGCAGCCCTGCCTGAGAATGAGCTGAAGGAGGTGAGCTGCAAGGGGACAGAGCAGGATTCGAGGTCCCTTGCCCCCCCCTTGTGTGGAGAACCCAAGATTCTCCCAACTCCTAGGAAATGCTGCTGGGAAACCACCCCTTGCTCCTCAGCAAGGTGATAGTTTGGTCCTTTCTACATGAAGCCATGATCCTGATCTCCAGGATTTCCTACCCAAAGGTTGCCCATCCTTGCTCCTCAGCAAAGTTTTTGTCCTTTCTACAAAGTTTGGTCCTTTCTACACAAAGCTGTGATCCTTAACTCCAGGATTTGCCACCCAAATGATGCCCATCCCTTGCTCCTCAGCAAGGTGGTAGTTTGGTCCTTTCTACATGAAGCCATGATCCTGATCTCCAGGATTTCCTTCCCAAAGGTTGCCCATCCCTTGCTCCTCAGCAAGGTGGTAGTTTGGTCCTTTCTACATGAAGCCATGATCCTGATCTCCAGGATTTCCCACCCAAAGGATGCCCATCCCTTTTTCCTCAGCAAAGTGGTAGTTTGGTCCTTTCTACATGAAGCCATGATCCTGATCTCCAGGATTTCCCACCCAAAGGTTGCCCATCCCAGGCTGCAGCAGGGTCTGGCAGTGGCACATCACTTGCTGGCCTTAGCCCCTCCTGTGTTGACTCCACTTCACCTCCATCTGAAGTCACCCTTGGCCTGGGAAGGCTCCAGAGGAAAATTCCTGTGGACATCTCAGTGGGCTGTGACATTCTCCAGGAGCAGAAGGAGGGATGACCAAAGTGATCTGTTTTTTTTTCTTCGCAGTACAACACCCTCCTCTCAGACATGGAGACCACGTACAGCATAGCCAAGGTCTGCAGAGATGACAAAACCTGTCACCCCCTGGATCCTGGTAAGATCTGGCAAGGTGTCCAGGGAGTTACCTGCAAGAGGCTCAGAAAGGAGGGGTCATTAACAGGAACTTGGGGAGAAGTCATGAAGGGGCCCTCCCACCAGAAGGGGCTTTGATGGCCCCTGAGCAGCACGTTGGGTCTACACCCAGTGCATCATTCCAGCCCCTCCAGCAGCAGCACTTTGGTTTCCCTGCTCTCTCTTCAGACCTCACAGACATCATGGCCACCTCCAGGGACTATGAGGAGCTCCTCTTTGCCTGGAAGGGCTGGCGAGATGCTTCTGGGAAGAAGATGAGGAAGAACTACAGGAGATACGTGGAACTGAGCAACAAGGCAGCCATGCTCAATGGTCAGTGTCCTGCTAGAGATCCACCATGGTCTTAGCCCCCTGTAAGCAGAAGGTTGGGCTGAAAGTCCAATCCATGGCCAAAATCTTGAGGGTGTGGAGGTCCCATCAACTCCCATACTGTCTCATAGATGTTGAGGGACCTGGGGTGTCTGAGCAGCAAGACAGAGTCTTGCCCAAGAGGGACAGTGTTGCCAGATGCTCTGGGTGCTTCCCAAAACCTCCATGGCTTATCCACATTCTCTCCTCACCTGGATATGTCAAGGGTTGGATCCAGCTCTTAGATGCCCCCAAAAGACCTCCCCATGCCCAGAGGCTTTCCCTGGAAAGCTTCCCATCCTTCCCAGCCTCTGTCTGCTGTCTCCCCAAGGTTGCTGGGGACCTCCTGGGTGTCCAGCTTCTACTCTTTCCTTACTCCAGGTTTCATGGACAATGGGCACTACTGGAGATCCCTGTATGAGACCCCCAGCTTTGAGGAAGATCTGGAGAGGTTGTACCTCCAGCTGCAGCCCCTCTACCTCAACCTCCACGCCTACGTACGCCGAGCCCTGTACAAAAAATATGGGGCAGAGCACATCAACCTGAAGGGTCCCATCCCTGCTCACCTGCTTGGTAAGGGCTCTGCCAGCTCCATGTCTCTCACCAGTTTGCTCCTAGTCGTGCCAAGAGTTGAGGTTGGTCCCTGCTCTGGCTGAAGGACCAAAGCCCCAAGAGATGGGGCTGTAAGACCCAAGGAAGGGCACCACACTCAGCATGGTTTGACCTCTCCTGCATGGCTGGGCTCCTACTTGAATCACCCTTGTGCAGGCAGGGGGACCTGGTGGAGGAGCCAGGAGTAATTGTTTGGCTTTGATCATCTCTCCCCATCCCCCTCCTGCCATGCCTTGTCCTCCTGTGCTTCCCAGGCAACATGTGGGCCCAGTCCTGGTCCAATATTTTCGACCTGGTGATGCCTTTCCCAGATGCCACCAAGGTGGATGCCACCCCAGCCATGAAACAACAGGTCAGTGCTACCAGGGCTGCTCTGGGGAAGCCCCTTGAGACCCCCCCAAGCCATTTCCACCACCAATGTTGCCAGATTCCCTGGGTGCTTCCCAAAACCTCCATGGCTTATCCATAATCTCTCCTCACCTGGATATATCAAGGGTTGGATCCAGCTCTTAGATGTCCCCAAAAGACCTCCCCATGCCCAGAGGAGCAAAGCTTTCCCTGGTTTCCCATCCTTCCCAGCCCATCACCGGGGTCCTCTGTCTGCTGTCTCCCCAGGGCTGGACACCCAGGAGGATGTTTGAGGAGTCAGATCGTTTCTTTACCTCTCTGGGGCTCATCCCCATGCCCCAGGAGTTCTGGGAGAAATCCATGATTGAGAAGCCATCTGATGGTCGGGAAGTTGTGTGTCATGCCTCAGCCTGGGACTTCTACAACCGCAAGGACTTCAGGTGGCCCATGGGGTGGCAAGTGGTGGCCTCAGCTGATGTGGTGCTAGGGTAGAGAGCAGTGTCTTGGTGGAATAAGGACATCTGTAGAATGGTGCCACCGCAAGTGCTGTGACACCACCACTCTGGCATTGTCACTGGTACCCAGGATTGCTGGCAAGAGGCTCCAGGGAGCATGGAGAGCAATCAGTGGCTTCCCAGCCCTGCCATGGAGAATGGAAAAGGCCACAAATAATGTTAGGGAATGGCCAGGGGCAGCAAGAGGAAAGGCAGAGACCAACCTAAAGGAGAAGGACCAGCCTGGTTGGCATCAGATGTGGGGTGGGAGGGCACATGGAAAGGGGGAAACCCAAGGGAAAAACAGCTCAAGGGGGGGGGGTGATCATTCCTGGAGGTTTTCATCCCAGCATTGTCCTCCCTTTCTTCCCCCATCCCTCATGTCCTGGTCCAGGATCAAGCAGTGCACCGTGGTGAACATGGACGACCTAATCACAGTGCACCACGAGATGGGCCACGTCCAGTACTTCCTGCAGTACATGGACCAACCCATCTCCTTCCGTGATGGAGCCAATCCCGGCTTCCACGAGGCTATCGGGGATGTCATGGCCTTGTCTGTCTCCACCCCAAAACACCTGCACAGCATCCATCTGCTGGATGAAGTCATGGACAACGATGGTAGGGGAGAAAACCACCCAGAAAACCTGGGGGGCCACAGGGGGGCAGCTGGAAACTCAGAGGCTGGGTCAGGGAGGAAGGGGTTGGGGACATGCAGGGTGGCTTTGCATGACAGAAAGGTGACCCTGGGGGGGTGAAATGACCTCTATGGGGTGGAGAGTTGGGTACAGAACTGCTGACACTTTCCATCCTGGGCAGAAAGTGACATTAATTACCTGATGAGCATGGCCCTGGACAAAATTGCTTTCCTGCCCTTCGGGTACCTGATGGACCAGTGGCGCTGGAAGGTGTTTGATGGAAGGATCAAGGAGGAGGAGTACAACCAGCAGTGGTGGAATCTCAGGTGTGCTTGAGTTCAGAACCTCCTTCAGCTTTGTACCCAAGGGAGAGGGGCCTCAGCCATCATCCCACGGGGTGTTTTCTGCCTGGGCTCCAGTTGGCTGCAATGGGACACAACGGGAGACAACCCCCCTCTCCCTGTCCTCACACCCCATGGGGTCTTCTCCCAGTTTTCCCCCACCTTGTGGCTGGGCTAACTCTCCCTCTCTGGCCCAGGATGAAGTATCAGGGCTTGTGCCCACCAGTGCCAAGGTCTGAAGATGACTTTGACCCCGGGGCAAAATTCCACATCCCTGCCAATGTCCCCTACATCAGGTGAGTAAGGTGGGCTGGGACAAGAGGGACATCACCAGGACACAGAAACAGGAT
>NC_044272.1:2824995-2890371 GCF_003957555.1 Calypte anna
CCACCCCAAACCAGTCTGGGATTTCCAGTGATTATTTGGAAATCAGGGCTCAAAGCCCTCAAGCAAGACAGAGGGCAGGGTCTCAAGTTGTGCCAGGGGAGGTTTAGGTTGGATATTAGGAAGAATTTCTTCTGGAGAGAGGGTGATCAGGCATTGGAATGGGCTGCCCAGGGGTAGTGGATTCTCCGTGTCTGGAGATCTTTCCAAAGAGCCTGATGTGGCACTGAGTGCCATGGGCTGGGAACTGCGTGGGAGTGGATCAAGGGTTGGACTTGTGCTCTCTGAGGTCCCTTCCCCAGCCCATTCTAGGATTCTCTGGTTCAAAGCTTCAGGGCCCAGCAGTGCCATCACTCACAGGGTCCCTCCATCCTGAAGGCCACGGAGGAGCTGGGCTGGGACCTGGGTTTCCCACCCTGTGCTCTGCTTGAGCCAGAACCTCCCTGGCTCTGCCAAACCCAGGGACAGGCTCAGAGCTGCCTCCCCAGCGAGCAGGATGAGGCTGGGCATGGCCAGATGGAATTATGTTAAGATGAAAATGAAGCTTTGCTGGCAAATACTGGTGATTAGTTCTAATACTGCAGGAAGTTAAATAAATATTTAGAGCTGGATGCTGCGAGCCAGCAGCAGCCAAAGCTCCCAGGGGCAGGGAAGGGGGGGAAATGCAGCTCGGGTGCCTGCTCCAGGTTAAAAACTAGGAAGTATTTCCTTGATTTCAACCCCTGGGGGCTTTCCCAGGGTTTTAAATCAGATTGATGGGGCTCAGCCCAAGCACAGGGCTGCACCTTGACATCAGCAGCTCCTGGGGCAGGAGGATGGAGGAGAAAGCACTGGAAGCAAAGGGAAGGGATCCTGGCTCTTGGTCCAGCACCCTATCTCTGGGGCTGGGACCCATGGGTCCTGGCCTTCCTCCCAGGCCCTATTTCCAGGCCTGGCATCCATGTGGCAGCAGATCAGCCCCACTGGCAGCACCCTGGTGTGTTAGCACCCTGAGGGGCCAAACCCTGTGTGCTGGCAGGATTGGACCCCTCACCAGACACTTTTCCCAGGTGATTTTCCTCCTGGTGGCCACAGCTGATGCTCTTCCAGCCAGGGCTGGTCCTGCAAGCATCCTCTCAGGCTCTGGATCCACAGGGAGTCCAGGAGGCACAAGGGGAAGCAAGCAGAGTCTGGCCCCCTCCTCCCAACCCATCACCACCATCTGGCCATGCCAAGGACAGCATGGGCAGCCCCCTTGGGATAGTTTCCCCCTCTCCATCCCTTGGGACCACTCAGCTAGGAGCCCAATCCAGAGCCATCCTCCTTGCTTCGAGGCATTCCAGAGGATCCCTCCTCCCATCCTTCCTCTTCCTCTAGGCCACGGGGAACTCTCAGTGCAGCTCTGAACAGCTTTCTTCTCTCTTTTTTTGTTATTTTTTTTTCATTTTTTTTATTAAAAAAAAAAAAAAACCCACCCAGACACAAGCCCTTCGTGTCTATTTTTAAAACCCACCAGCAAAATGCTTTCCAATTTGTTCCCCCCCCTTCCCCACCCCCCTCCCAAAACCCCAGCACTCTGCCTGCCACTGCTCAGCCCATTATAAATGGGTCTTATCGGCAAAGAAAAGGGCCTTTGCATTAGAGGGAGCTGCTGCTTAATTAGCCGGAGGAGCTTCGGAACCCGCCCGTCCTCCTTTTCATCCCGGCCGCACCAATCTCCAGCCTCAAGCTGCTCTTTATTACTGCGGTACTCCCGGGCTCTGCAGCTCCCGGGTTCTTTTCCTCCTTTTTTTCCTGCTGCCCAAAGAGGAAAATTCAACCCTCAATCCACCCCTTGGAACCTTCCCCAGCCGGGCCAAAATGGGGATGGAAGAAAGGGGCACCCATGGGTGATCCCCGGAGGATGCCGGGTGCTGCGTGGCCCCCAGCCAGGTCCTTACCTGGAGGATCATGTTAGCTAAATTAAATTTTAATTATAAAATAAGGGCTCAGCCCAGCTCGGGGAAGATGAAATGAAGCCAAGAACCCAGTCCTGGGAGGAGGGAGGGGGGGGGAAGATTGGCCCTTCCTGCCACGGCAACCCCAAAAAGGCCTCAGAAAGAGCCTGGCCACAGCATGTGTGGGCTCTAATCCCCTGCTCAAAGCTGGGAGATCAGTGAAAAGTTCATTTCCTCACAAGATGTTGCCCAGCTGGAGCTTCCCTGGCTTTGGGAGGGGCAGGGGGGGTCATTACAGGCTCAGCTCCTGCAGCCACAGCCCCAGGATCCTGGGGATGGCACCAAGGGGCAAACAGTGCTGAGCTGCAGCCAGGGCTCTTTTGGGGTTTGGTTGGTTTTTTTTTCCCCTAAGGGTGATTGCTTCATGGGGAATCCACCAGTGAGAGCCCCCAGGGGGACTGGTGTGGGACTGGTGGCTGCAGGTGTTGGGTGGCACAGTGCTGGCATGGCCTGAGCAGCAGCAGCCACTTCATCTGCATGGATGTGATGCTAAGAACGTGAAAGGAGCCAAAAAAACCCAAACCAGAGCAGCTGGGAGGGAGGGGAACCAACCACCTGCATCCCCACCCAGCCCCTCTGTCCCTGTCCCCTGGATGGTCTCATCCAGCAGGAGCAGTTTGTGCCTGTCCCCTGGGGCTGGGGATTGGGGATTTAGGGACCAGGATCAGGCCAGCAAACTGGTTACACTGGTGCCATAAACTGGGATTTGCCCGAGGGGCTCTGGGAGGATGGAGAACATCACAGAGGGATTGGGGCACCTGGTGTTACCCAGGATGTCCCCTTGAAGCTTCTGGTAGGATGGAGAACATCACAGAGGGATGGGGGCACCTGATGTCATCCAGGATGTTCCCTTGAAGCTTCTGGGAGGGTGGAGAACATCACCGAGGGATTGGGGCACCTGGTGTCACCCAGGATGTCCCCTTGAAGCTTCTGGTAGGATGGAGAACATCACAGAGGGATGGGGGAACCTGGTGTCATCCAGGATGTTCCCTTGAAGCTTCTGGGAGGGTGGAGAACATCACCGAGGGATTGGGGCACCTGGTGTCACCCAGGATGTCCCTTGAAGCTTCTGGTAGGATGGAGAACATCACAGAGGGATGGGGAACCTGGTGTCACCCAGGATGTCCCCTCGAAGCTTCTGGGAGGGTGGAGAACATCACCGAGGATTGGGGCACCTGGTGTCACCCAGGATGTCCCTTGAAGCTTCTGGTAGGATGGAGAACATCACAGAGGGATGGGGGAACCTGGTGTCACCCAGGATGTCCCCTCGAAGCTTCTGGGAGGATGGAGAACATCACCAAGGGATTGGGACACCTGGTGTCACCCTGATGTCCCCTTGAAGCTTCCTGTGGGGCACCTGAGCAAGGAGGTGACCAGGCAGAGATGGGTTGGGGGGTGTCAGAGATGGGGAGGGATTCATGTCCCCCTGTGATGTGCTGGGGGGCACAGCCAGATGACAACCAAACCCAGCCCCAGCTTCAGCTCTTTTTTTTTTAAGCAAAAACTTGTGGGGTTTAAGCCAAGCCCAGGCATTCTTTCTCTTTCTTTAAAGGTCAGGCTTGGCAGAGCCAGGCTGTGACCTGGGAAAGGGACAAAGCCCATGGCCTGGCTCCAGATGGGGACACAGCAACATCCCACCCCACAATGACAAATGCTCTGGCCCCAGAGCTCCCTCTCTGGGGGGCCAATTCTGCCATCCCTGGCACAGCTCCCACCACCCCTCTGCTGCTGCCCTGGAAGTGGCACCTTTCCCATCCTCTGCTCCCCCTCAGAAGCTTTGTGCTTGGACCAGGTGTCCCCAGACAGGCCCAGAGCATCCTTTGGGATCCTTCCCACAGGGCTTTTTCCTGCAATCCCTGCCCCCAGTTCCCACCCCAAGCCTTTCCTCCCCATCCTTGGACACTGCTGCATCCCCAGTGGGAGGTGGCCCCCGTGTACAACGGGGACAGGGCCCTGAGGAAGGTGGGACAGCCCTGAGAAGCACTGTCAGGGCCTTGCCTTTGCCCTCACAGCCCCAGCTGGACTAATTCCTACAGCCAGTGGGGATTTAGCAAGGGAAGGACCATGGGTTGGGATGTGGGCCCCAGCTCCTGTTCCTTTTTCCGACTGATCCAGGAATCCTTTTAGCTCCTGAGAGTCAGAGCACCCTTCCACCTGCACCCAAAAGCATCCCTGCTGGGCTTGGGAATCATCCTTCTTGTGGCCCTCATTGCTGCTGGGACCCCTCAGCCACCCAAAACTCCCTGGCTTCCACCCCCCATCCCCTTTACTGCTGCTTTCCCTCCAGCCAGCTCCTTGCTGGGTGCAGAATCCCTGCTCTTCATCACTGGTAACCTCCATCCCTCCACCTTTACTTAATAAGGTCAGTGGAGCTGGTCAGGGGATGCTACAAGGAGCATTTTAGCTGACCCAGTGGCACAGGAGGTTTCACCCCCCACACACCCCACCTGCAGCCTCCTCTCCCCACCCAGGAGGATGCAGACCCCAACCCCCATCTTTCCCCATCCCCCATTTCCATCCTTTTCCCTCCCTCCCCAAGAGATTTGCTTTAGGGCCTCCCAGCAATCTCCCTTTGAAGTTTCTGCCACTCCCTGATTTATCCCCTGAGTGGATCCAGGCTTGGAGCTCCCCAGGAGTTCCAGGAAGCCCCGAAACACAGCTCCATCCCAATCCCTCTCCCTTCTCTGCCCTTCCCAGCCCTTCTCCTCCTCTCCATTATATAAAACCACTCTAGATTTAGCCACTCTGCCATGAGACCCTGCAGATTAAAATCTCCCAGCTCGGGGAGGAATGGGAGGGGGAAGGGAAGGATTCGACGAGAGCCTCCGAGGGCAGATTAATAGCTTGGGGTTTGGGTTTTTTTTTTTTGTTTTTTTAATATTCATAACAATACTGGTTTGTGTCCTGCTCCTGGAAACCCCCATGTCCTGTTGATTAGTTTAATACTGATGATATCAACAAATGCATTAACCACCAGCAGTCCCAGAGGATAAGAGAGCTGGGGAAAGGGAGGGAGAGAGGGAGAGAGGGGGGGTTGACATGACATTTTTAAATGTTATTAAGTGCTCCCTTTTATCAAGGTCAGAAAACACAAACTTCCAGAGCTTGGCTTTGGGGGGGGAGGTGGGTTGGGTGCTAGGAAGATGGATCCCACCCCAAGGTTTAGGGCCTGGGATGGTTTTCCCAGCCTAGGCAAACCCATGACATTTGGGGTGGGAGCCTCCAAACCCAGGATTTCTGTCACATCCCCCTTTCTGCAGCCCCCAGGGTTGGGTTTCACCCCATCAGGGCCTGCAGGCAGCCCAGGAAGGTTGTAAATGCCCCCAGGGGCTCCTCCAAGAGATCATTTGGCTGGAGGATAAAATTAGATGGATGGATGGAGACAGATTAGCTGAACAGCTGAAGGGAAGGGACAGGCAGAGGGATGGGGACAGTTGATGGAGGATGGGAGCAAAGGGCTGGGGTCCCTCTGAAGGCTTTCTCAGCCCTCCAGCAGGTCTGGGGTGCCTGGTTTTTGGGGGGCAGGATGGGGAAGTTGGCCATTTGCAGAGCCTATAGGGGGGGTTTGGCATTTGCAGATGGGAAACTGAGTCAGGGCAGAGGGTGCTGGGGTTCTCCCTGCTGCAACCTCTGCACAGAGCTGGGTATCCCCCAAAACACCCAGAGACCCCAAATCCAGAATGCTCTGCTTTTGGGCCAGGATGGAGGATGGGAGCACAGGGCTGGGATCCCTCCTGAGGCTTTCTCAGCCACCAGCACCACAGCAGGTTTGGGGTGCCTGGTTTTTGGGGGGCAGGATGGGGAAGTTTGGCATTTGCAGAGCCCAGGCTGGCTGAATGCAGGGAAACTGAGTCAGGGCAGAGGGTGCTGGGGTTCTATCTGCTGCAACCTCTGCACAGAGCTGGGTATCTCCCAAAACACCCAGAGACCCCAAATCCAACCAGAATGCTCTTCTTTTGGGCCAGGTTTAAGGGAACCCACTGCTCCTTACCCATCTCCAGTCTGGACACTCCATGATCCCCTCAACACCAGGTCCAAACCAGGCACAGAGCTCCCAGCATCCAGGGCTGGGCCTGGTGAGCCCAATTTGGGGACAATTCCCCTGGGATCAGAGCTGCCACCTCCCAGCTGTGTAGGATCAACCCAGGCACCAGCTGCCTCCCAAACCCTCCTCCCAGCTGCTCTTTATATCCCTCCAACTGGTTGTTAACTGGGCCCAGTTTTCAGCTGTTCCAGCAGCAGCAGAGCAACCTGGGATTAACTCTTCCATGCCACACAGGGCTGCTTAAAGGGAGAAGAGTTTGGAATCCATCTTCTCCCCACCATCCCGAGGAGCTTAGGGAGGAAAAATGAAGCAGTGGGCAGAGCAATCTGGACCAGGATCGGGCAGGATCAGGATTCCCAATCCAGGGAAGGAAGCATGGAGCTGCCAGGCTGCCTGCAGCACTGAACCCTGACCTCAGGAAGTTGGAGATGCTTCCAAATCACCTGTGGGGGGAAGAACAACCCCTTCCCCCCTCATTTTTGTGCATCCCCAGATGCACAGCACCGGCAGGACCGCAGCATCCCAGGGATGGGAACCGGGTGGCACCAGGTGGTCCCGAGGGGCAATGTGCCACCTTAGGGCACTTCCCTCACTTGGTGACATCTCCAAAGCTCCCGTTTGCCCTTTTCAATCCCTAAAATCCTAAGGAAGGGAGGGCCAAGGAGCTCCTTTCTTCCCACCCCCTTTGGCTCCGGCCACCGGGAGCTCCCCGAGCTTTGTCGGATGCAAATCCCTCCCACCCCCCTCTCACCTCCTCCCCAGCTCAACACGTTTAAGTGGATTTTCCTCTCCCTGTGGTGAACAACGCCGAAAGAAAGAAAGGAAAGAAGACATAATCCCAGCTGCCGGGCCCTTTAAATGGATTTCACCCTCTCCATTTCTTTCTCTTTCTTGTTGCGTGTGTTGTGTGTGCACATCCCTGACGTCAAGGCAGATTTGGGAAGTTGCCCGATGCCGGCCATCTGCTCCTGATTACAGGAGGCCTTGAGCTCCTTAAAATTAATCCACCGGAAAAGCCAACATCTCTTCGGGGCACTCTGTGCTGGGTCAGGAACCTGCTGAGGGCCGGGCCCAGAGAGTGGTGCTGAACAGGGCTGATCCAGTTGGCGGCTGTGGTGTCCCCCAGGGATCAGTGTTGGGCCCCAGTGCTGTTCAATATCTTTAATTGATGATTTAGATGAGGGGATTGAGTCCCCTCATCAGCAAATTCCACAGATGACACCAAGCTGGGGGGAGTGTGGATCAGCTGGAAGGCAGGAGGGCTCTGCAGAGGGACCTGGAGAGACTGGAGAGTTGGGCCTGATCCCAAGGGGATGAGGTTCAAAGACAAGAACCCATGGGGAGCTCCAGGCTGGGCACAGAGTGGCAGAAAGGGAGCTGGGAGTCTGGCTTGCCAGGAAGCTGAAGAGGAGGCAGCAGTGTGCCCAGGTGGCCAAGAAGGCCAATGGCATCCTGGGCTGGCTCAGGAAGAGCGTGGCCAGCAGGTCCAGGGAAGGGATTCTGCCCTTGTGCTCATCCCTGGGGAGGCCACAGCTTGAGTCCTGTGTCCAGTTCTGGGCCCCTCAGCCCCTCAGGAAGGAGCTTGAGGTGCTGGAGCAGGTCCAAAGGAGGCAACTGGGCTGGGGAAGGGACTGGAGCACAGATCCTGTGAGGAGAGGCTGAGGGAGCTGGGGGTGTTGAGGCTGGAGAAGAGGAGGCTCAGGGGAGACCTCATCACTCTCTGCAACTCCCTGAAAGGAGGTTGGAGCCAGGGGGGGTTGGGCTCTTTTCCCAGGCAACTCTCAGCAAGACAAGAGGGCAGGGTCTCAAGTTGTGCCAGGGGAGGTTTAGGTTGGAGATGAGAAAGAATTTCTTTCTGGAGAGGGTGATCAGGCATTGGAATGGGCTGCCCAGGGAAGTAGTGGATTCTCCGTGTCTGGAGATCTTTCCAAAGAGCCTGGATGTGGCACTGAGTGCCATGGGCTGGGAACTGCAGTGGGAGTGGATCAAGGGTTGGACTTGATGCTCTCTGAGGTCCCTTCCAACCCAGCCAATTCCAGGATTTTCTGATTCTTGGCCGGAGCCGCGGCCACAGAGGAAGCACTGGAGAGGCCGGGCCGGCTCCCCTCCATCCCTGAGGATCAATGTGCAGGGGAAACAGGAAGGAGAGCAGGGGTCCAGAGCCAGCAAAAAAACCCCCAAAACTGCCTGAAGGAGTTGAATCCGGTCTGGATAGTGGTGTTTGGATGGTTTGTCATTTTGGAGAGGTTTGGGGTGCAAAGGGGATCCAGGGTGTTTTGGCTCCAGGGTTTCTGATCCCACCCTAAAGCAATAGGAGAGAGCTCAAGGATGGGCCCTACAGGGATTGTACCTTGAGGCTTTCCACCAAAGAATACATTGGAAGGGTTTTAGGGAGAAGGAAGCTAGCAAAGGCTGTGGGAACCCCTCTGTAACCCCCTCTTGCTGCTTTGGGGAAGGTCTGTGGGTGTTTTGGGTGCCTCCAATTACAAACTGGAGCCTGAGTGCCATGGGGTCAAACTGGAATCAAACAAGCAAATCCACAAGGCCTCCCAATCCTTGTGCCTTATGGCCATGTCCAGGTGTCCAGCCAGTCCTTGTTTCACCCTCCTGTGCCTCAGTTTCCCCATGGTAGGAGGGAGATGAGCCTGTGCCTGAGTGCTCCACCCCAGAGCCTTTATAGGGGACCAGATCCACCCCATCCTGCAGCCCGGGATGGGGACAGGACCCCCATCCAGGACAGAAGGTGGCAAAAACTCAGTCCCCAAACCCTGCCTGGTGATGGGAGGGCAATTAGCTTCGAGGTGATTAGAAGCAGCATGTTTAATGAGGTTAAACCACTACTTGGGCTTTCTGAGTGCTTAATTACTTCCTCTTTAATTGCTGCTCTAAAGTACATGAATATAAATGATTGTCTGTGGCCAAAAAAGAAAAAAAACCCCAAGCTAGGAGCCATGTGAGCTGGGACACTCTGGAGATCCAACCCTCCCCCCCCAGGCTTCCAAATCCTTCAGTTCCATCCCCATCCCAGGGCTTAAAAAAAACCCAAAACCCCATTTTTCTTCCCCAAAATGCTTTGTTTTGGAGGGGGTTGGCTGCCTGCCTTTCCTCCCCCCCTCTCCCTGATCCTGTCTCTGCTTGGCAGCCTCATGTTTCCGATGTTTGGTGGATGTGGTGCCGGTGAAGAACGAGGAAGGAGTTGTCATCATGTTCATCCTCAACTTCGAGGACCTGGCCCAGGTCATGGCCAAGAGGGGCAGCAGGAACCTGCACCGCCGCCTGTCCCAGAGCTGGCGTGGAGGTGGGTGTCACCCGCGATGGTGGGAGGGACCACGCAGCATTCCTCGGGCTGTCCCCATCCCGTGGGTTCTTCTTCTTCCCCTCCAGGGGCTGAAGCTTGCCTTGGGGTGAGCTCTGAAAGGTGCCCAGGAGCTGAGGTTTGTGTTTCTGCCCAGCTCGGGGGCTGCTCCGACTCTGCACTAAGTGGGTGGAAAAACTGGGATTTTGGAGCAGCTCTGCAGCTCCTTCCACCCAGATCTGCTTCTACACCCATCCTGAACACCCAAGGGGCTGGGGACAAGGATGAGGACTGACCTCCTGGCCATGGGATGGGGTATTTTTAAGCTGAGGGTGTCTCACTGTCAGCAGAGCCACCGAGCCCCCCCGTATCCCCCAGACCTTTCCAGCTTCAATGCTGGGAGGTTTTTCCAGTGGCACCTTGAGCTCCCTCCTGCATGGCTGCAGCCCCGTGGTGCTGGGGTGGGCCAGGACCCACTTGTGGGGTCACCAGGAGGCTCAGGGGGTATTTGGGGTCACTGCCAGCAGGGCTGTGCCGTGGGGACATCACTGCAGGTGAGTGGCCTGAGCTGGGGTGGTCCTGAGCCTGTTCCAGCTTTGGGTTGATCCCAACTGTCCCAGGCACATCCTGGGGTTCTGAGGGGCTTTGGAAGGCAGTGGAAAATCCAAAGTCCTTTTTTTGGGGAAGACTGAATCAAAGGGGAGGGTGGGGAGGCTCTCGAGGGGATGTGGGTTCCCAGGGATGCCTGACCTTGGGATGAAGCTTCAAAATATCCTCCTGTTCCACACTCCTGGGTGCCAGTAGCCTGTGGTGTAGGCAGGCAAATAATCCTACACCTGTGTACATGGAAAACACTCCCTGGGGACACAGGGGTTCGAGGGAGATTTTGGGCAGACCCCAAAGTCAAGCTGTGAGAGCAGCCCAGGTCTGTGTCCCCACCATTAAGTGGGACAGGAGAACCAGGGCTGTATCAGGGACTGATGGGGAACTTTATAGGGACAATGGGGACACTTATAGGGCCCAGCAGGGCCCCTTCACACTGTGGCAATGTGAGTTTGAATGAATTCACACCCAGCACAGCTGTACAGCCTGGGGGCATCGAGGTGTTTGTGTGTGTGGCAGCAGATTCCAGCAGAGATGCTGCAGGGGGTGAGAGGTTTTAGAGATCCAGAGGCCAGACCTACCCACCCAGGACCTACAGATATATGTGTGTGAATGTATGTACACCCTGTGCACTGCTTTCTCTGGCTACAAAGTGGTGGGATTTATATTTCTGCTGGAGTGCTACAGAATTCATTCCATCCCTGGGCTGCTGAGGACACCCTGACCACCAACCCTGCTCCCTCTGCTCCCAGGATGTCTCAACAGGACACATCCCTCCCCCATCCCACCCCAAGGAGGGGTAGATTTGCCTGCAAAAAGCACCCAAATCCAAAGGGAACTCCAGGATTTCCTTCCTGTTGGGTATATGCACATCCCCAGGAGGGTTACTGGGGTTTCCCATTCCAGAACTGGGGAACAGATGAGGTTTTCTGCTCCAGTCTTGAATCCCCCAGCATCAGGCAGCCCCAGTGCTCACCCCCTTGGCTCACTGGTCCCCAGGTGCTTGGCTTCTTCCAGCTGAAAAGCTGCTTTGGATGGGGGGTATGGGGATGGCTCCTGGGTCTCCCCATCTGTGGGGCTGTTTTTAGGGAGCTGAGCAAGTGGGGAGCCTGGCTGAGTGGCTCAGAGGTGTGTTAGGGTTAGGTGAGGAGGCAAATCCTCCCAAAATCAAGCAGCTCCTCAAAGTGTTGCTTTGTCCCAGTGAGGTTGATGCATTGGTGGGGCTCCTGTCGTGTCCCATGTGCCCTGGGATCCCATCCCTGGGCCACCAAGAGGTCTTGCCTGAAGCTGTAGGGAAAAGCAGCCATAGGAATCCCTGATCCTGGCTTTGGGCTGCCTCATTTGTAAGGTGAAACCAAGATAATCCAACCCTCATCACCACCTTGTGGGGTTTCTCTGCCCAGCACCCACCCCAGGGCCTTGGCTCACCCAAGATTCAGCACTGGGGAAGGTTTTGGTCCAGTTAATGAGTGCAACTGGTGCTGCTGGGCTTGGGTGAAGCCCAGGGCTGACCCAGGTCCAAAAGGTGTGAGCCTGGGTGCTCACATTAACCCTTTCATAGCAGGTGGCTGCAGTCTTCTCCTGGCACTGGGATTGAAAGAGGAAAAGTGGCTTTTTCCTGGGTGTCATGGCCAGGGACAGTGGGTCCCACCAGTTCCTCTCCTCATTTCACCTCCTTCCTCTCCTGAACTCCTTTTGCAGCTCCTTGCAGTCCCAGCTGCCCTTGCCTCAGCCCCAAGCTCTGCCAAAATCACATCCTGGTCCCTCATATTGCCAGCCAGGGATCCCCCTCTCTGGTCCATCACCCCTCACCTAAAATCCAGAACAACTCCAGGAATAAAACTACCCAAACTGCTTTTAGTTTTGAATGCTTTGCTAACTTCCCACATCTCACATTTGTTGGTTTATTTTGGGTTTTTTTTCCCCCAAAGGAGATTTAGAGGCTCCATTTCCTCCAGGTCTAAATCCCTTAAGTGGCTTTAACTTCTTTAACCAGCTTAGGGATGCTCTGCACCTTTCCTCTCTTCCATCCCTGGTTGGTGGGGACATTCCTCCTGCCCAGCAGCGTTTTTTGCCAGCTCAGGGTTTTGCCTGGATGCTGCAGGAATCCCCAATTTGCTGGAGGAGGAGGAAGGGCTCCACAGCACCCCAGATTCTCCACAGCCTTTTCCCCCTTGCCACCTCCTCCTCCCTTCCTCTCTGCAGCCTAGGTTACATCTGTCTCTCTTCTGTTTTTTTTTTCTTTTTTTTTTTTTTTTCCCTTTCTTTTTTTTTTCTGTGTCTTTTTTTTTTCTTTTTTTTGTTTTTTCCCTTCTTTTTTTTTCCCTTTCCTTTCGTTTCTTTAACAAGGTGAAGGTAGGACTTTGAAGTTTAGTCTCCCGTCCCTCCGGCGACTCAAAACCCAGCGGAAATCTCTGCCCACCAGTGAGTTTGATGGAGTAGCCATTGACTATGGAAAGGTAACCGCAGCCTTTGCCTGGGCCCAGCCCGTGCCTCAGGCCAGGTTCCGGCTTTTTTTTTGTTTGTTTTGGGTTTTTCCTCCTCTTTTCCTACCCTTCCCCCCCCTTCGGCTGCTGTGGCTCGGGCAGGATCCGGCGCTAAAGGCTCCGGCGTTGGTCCAGAGATGGGACATTTAGGGACATTTAGGGACACCTCAGAACAGCTCACAGCAAGGCAGATACTCCAGGGGCCTCTCCTCTTCTCCTCTTGCTCACTTCCCAGCTGTGCAGCATCACCTTGCAACCCCCCCCCCAAACCCCCCCCAGCCTCTGGCAGGAGGTAGGAGCCACCAAATCTCCAAGGCCTTGGTTCCCCCACCACAAAGCAGGTCCAGATCCTGCTTGGAGATGACCTCAGGAACCGCAGCACTTCCCAGCCCCTGCTCTTACCTTCCCCCTGGCTCCCTCTCCTTTCCCTCTCCCCCTTTTCCCCCCACACCCAAAAAAAAAAAAAAAATAATAAAAAAACCAACCCATGAGGGCTCCTTCTAATAAAACGCTTTCTCCTGGCTGTCTTAAAGCCTGGTGGTGACTCCCTGATTTTGAGGGACTTGAAGACATCGCCCAAGGAGAACTGTGTGCAGTCAGAGACCGAATCCCTCCTGGAAAAGGAGCGGAGGCCGAGCCTGGAGCTTGATCCCACCCTACACCACTCGTCCCCGAAACAGGAACCTCCCTTGGTGGGCCCACGAGGGTCGTGTTCTGCTTGGGGTTTCTTTCGGGCTCGTCCCGGGGGCAGCTTCCACAGCCTCCGCAGGGTCTCCTCCTTGGACAACTTTGAGGCTGCAAGGTCTGAATTCCAGAGAAAATTCAGGGAAAGGAGGGCAAACTCAGGTAGGGGAATAAGCCTGGAGTTGGTGATCCTACTGGGGGAGCCATGGGTTTAACCCGTGGCCCCGGGATATCTAAAAAGGGGGGAGGAGGCATCTTACCCTGTGCTGCTTTTCCCTGTGTAAAATGGAGCTAAACTGGGGGGTTTTTTCCCCAAAATTCAGTGTAGGAAGGTCCTGCTCTCCAGGCAGACCACCCCGTGGTGGTGTGGATGAGGTGTGAGCGTGAGGTTGTGTTTGGCTGCCACATAAAAAGGGGGTCCCAGGGTTGTCCCAGCTTCCCAGGAAGGAGGGAAGGGGTTTCCAGGGATGTGTAATGTCAGCTGTGTCCGTGTGTTGGAAGGGGATGAGGTGCTGGCCAGAGAATTCCATAGGGTTTGGAGGAAACAACCCCCACCGTGGTTGGTGTTCACATCCAGAACTTCTTCTGGGGGAAATGGGGACAAATAAGGTGGAGGTCAGGCAAAAGCCTCAGTAATTGGGGAGAAAGAGATCAGGCTGTGGGGTCTGGCTTGATAAAATGGTCCCCAAATTGTCCCAGGACCTTCAGGAGGGGACATGGAGGGAGGGAAGGGGAATAAGGAGGAAGGAGAAGGGTGGGAGTAGGGTGGCTGGTGCTAACTGGGCACCTTTGTAATGTCTTCAGACACCTCTTGCCCATGGAACCTCTTGGGTCAATGTCAAAAAAACCCCAGAAAACTGAAAAAATAACCCTGCAGGAGATGGAGAGGTTGGGACACAGCGGTTACAGTGCTTGGGGGTGTTCCTGAAGCCTGAACTGACCACCTTGAGGGTGTCCTCCCTGGGCCCAGGGAAAACTTTTGGGATCCAGCCCCGTTACAGCTCTCTTCAAGAGAAAGCTCTGAGCTCCCTACCTGGAGCCTGGGGATTCAGGATGCATCCAAGTGGGATCATCACCCAGCTCCTGGTTCAGTTTGGTGGCCAAAAGCCAAGGCTCAGGAGCTTCGTGGGTCAATCTGAAAGATGCAAGGGTGGAGGAAAGTCACCTATTTTTATGCATTTGTTTTCAATCTGTTTTCTGCCAGTTTTGGTATCTCTCCCTGGTGGGTTTCATTGAGGCTGCTCCCCAAAATGCCACAATCTTCAGGGGTGGCAAAGGATATTGGGTCCCTCTGTCTTCTGATCGATGGTCTGAGACCCCAGGAGGAGGTTTAATGGTGAAAAGATGGGTGATGAGCCTGAAAATCAGCCCCTCTCTCAGGCGTGTTGGGTTGGGCACCTCATAACTGAGCCCCCCTGAAGAAACCAAGATTTTATGGCCCAGCAGCCATTCTGGTGGCACCTTGTGGTGGTCCCCAGCTCCTGAATGTCCTCCAGGAAGGTCAGGGCTGTGAATATCAGCTTGTGCTCACCCTGCCCTTCTCAACTCTCCTCTCCATCCTCTTCCAGAGGCTTCCCACGTCAAACTCAACCCTCCAAACTCCACCTCGGACTCGGACCTGATGAAGTACAGGACCATCAGCCAGATCCCCCAGTTCACCCTCAACTTTGTGGAATTCAACCTGGAGAAGCACCGCTCGGGCTCCACCACGGAAATCGAGATCATTGCACCCCACAAAGTGATGGAACGCACCCAAAACGTCACCGAGAAGGTGACACAGGTACGTGGGGTGACACCAAGGGGGTGGTGGTGGTGCCACCAAGGTGTGGGCACGGCCATCCCTGTGGCTTTTGGAGGAGAGGAAGAGAGGAGGCACAGTGGTACCCAGAGGTCCATCCTAGGCAATGCCAGCATCCCTGTGTTTGATTTTAATCTTATCCCTGTGTTTGATTTTAATCTTTCTCTGAATGGTTGGAGTGGTCCCTCTGGTTTTTGGGGGGTTTTGGGGGTTTTTTTTTGGTCTGGGGGAACACCAGCATGAGCTGGTGGTGGTGTGATGGTGGCTTTGTGTGTGCATGTGGCTTCATGCACAGGGGAGGCTCTGTGGGGATGGAACCCCCAGGGCACTGCTGACCCCAAAGCACTTGGGGACCCCATGATGGGAGAGGGGTGACCAGGAGAAGGGGCACTGGATCCCTTGGGAGACAGCAGGTGGCACTGCACTGTCACTGCAGGGGACATGTGTGGCAGTGTGCTGGCACTGCCAGGGACACCCGTGGACACCCGTGGACACAAGTGAGGGGGAAAGGTGCTGCTGTGTCCTGCAGTCCTGAGCATCAGGGAGCCCTTAGCAGTGGGGAAACTGAGGCACGTGAGAGCCACGATGTACTGAACTCTCCCACCATTGGCAGAGCAGCCTGGGGCCAGTCTAATGAAATGAAATTGAATTAAATTGCAGCCATTTGACCCCAAAAATACCTCTGGCCTCCCTCCTGAACACCAAATAATTCCCAGGGGAGGCAGAGATGCCACTAAAAACCCTAAAAAACACCATCTGGAGGGCAGGGAGAGGGGGCCCGGGTTGGTTCAGCCCCTCAGGGAGCTCACAAGTGCACTGAGCGTGCTGGGCTCAGCTCCAGGCCATGGCTGGAGGCACTTGGGATGCTTGGGGGGTCCCAGGGAAAGGGACCCTGCGTGACCACCATGGGGGACACCCAGCACTGCCACACATGGAGACTGCCAGGGCCACCCAAGGGTGTCCCCCATGGTCGTTGCAGTCCCAGAGCCACTCCCTGGCTCTGCCTTGGTCTGGATGTGGTTTTGGGGGTGGTTTCTTTTCCATGTTCTGCCTCAAGCCTCTGGGAGGTTGGTTTTTTTGTGAATTCCTGCCTAGGAAACATCAGGGCTCAACCTACAAGGGGTGGGCACCAGGATTGGGGACAAGGGACAGGGCAGGTGTCCCAGTGCAGGGAGCAGCATCTGGGGACTAATTTAGGACTAACCCTAAGGAACTGTCCCTGGCCAGGCAGGATTCATCCCCAGAGGGTGGGATCCTTGCTGGTTTTCCCAGACATGAGGTGCAGGAGCCCATCTCAGGTCTCCCAGCCACATCTTGAGCTTTGGGGTCGTTTTTTGTTCCTGGGGTTGCCTTGTCCCCTCAGGACCAGATCCCCAAACCCAGCTGGTCCTTTATTCCCTTCTGCCAACGATTTGCCTTTGGGTCACTTTTTCCAATCCCCTCCTTTCTCCATCCACCAACCACGTCAGCAGTTCCCGTTGTCCCCATTGGTTCTCTCCACGTCCCCAAGGGAGGGCGCAGCATCGATCGGGTTTGATTAATCCACGCAGGGCTCTCCAATTGCCCTTCCCAGCCCTGTGCCTCCCACCCACCCGGCTGAGTTCACGGGCGATGCCACGGCCCCGGTGCTGTGCCCGCCCTGCCAGTCCCTGCCTGAGAGTTTGGGGTTGGGGACCCCCATGGTGGACACCCGGACCTCGAGGCTCAGCTGCCGCCTGGGACGCCGGGCAAGCTGCAGGCAGGTAGGACCTAGGGACAAAAAAAAAAAACAAAACCACCCCCTCCCCCCAAAAAAAAGCCATTCCCGGGGTGTGGGACCCACTGGTGGGATGTGGGAGAGGTTGCTTGTGGTGGGACAGGGCTGGATCTGCGTGGGCTGCTGCTCCAGGAGGCCTTGGGAAGCCCTTGGAGGCCTGGATGAGATGGAGGGCGTTAAAGGAAGGATCGGGCCATTCTTCTAGAGCCGTGGTGGTGCCCATCACATCATCTCCTTCCTTCAGATCTCCTTCCTTCACCCTCCTGTACTGGTGGCACTGGTGGATGCATCATGGGGACAGGCAGGGGACAGCAGAGTGGCAGGGGCAGGCAGGAGGAGCTCCTTCTTCCAGAAGCCCCTTCATGCCACCATCTCTCAGCACCCAAAGCAGGATAGCCCCAGCCCTCCTGGTCCTCAGCACCTTGCATTGTGTCCCCAGGGTGGCTTCAGAGCCCACTGAGAGCTGGTGTTGGTTCCGGAGGGGGAAACTGGGACATACTGGGACTTACTGGTGCTGTGGGAACACGCACTTACGAGGGCAGACAGACAGACTGAGGGACACCTGAGAATATGGGAAGCTGCATGAGCTGGTGTTCCCACATTGGTGGCCATGGATGTGGGAATGCATCTCCAGGTTTGCTGTCCCATGCCAGGGACATCCAGCAGCTCTTGGGCTGGTGGCACAGAGCTGATGGTACAAGGAGGGATGGCAGGAGACCCCTTTCTCTCCTGCATGGTAGGGTCTGAAAGGCATAAGGCAGATAAACACTTGTCCCAAGGGTGTTTTGGCCACTAGAGATGGATGAGGAGCTGGGCAGACCTTGGTGGCAGCTGTGGTGCTCAGCTCACCTTGTGGCATCCCAGTCAAACACACCTGAGGTGAAAAGGGTGTAGGAAACCCACAGTCCTACCAGAATATGGCTCCTGGCCTTATCCATCCTTGTTCCTCGTTTCCCATCCTTCTCACTCCCATCTCTTGGCAGGTGCAAACACACCTGAAGGCAGTTGAGGTGGAAAGGGTGTAGGAAACCCACTGCATTCTCCTCATAGTCCTCCCAGACCATGGCTCCTGGCCTCTTCCAACCTCACTCCTGGTTTCCCATCCTTCTCACTCCCATCTCTTGGCAGGTGGCATGCTCCTCACAGTTCTCCCAGAATATGGCTCCTGGCCTTATCCATCCTGTCTCCTGGTTTCCCATCCTTCTCACTCCCATCTCCTGGCAGGTGCTGTCCCTGGGTGCTGATGTCCTTCCTGAGTACAAACTGCAGGCCCCACGCATCCACCGATGGACCATCCTGCACTACAGTCCCTTCAAGGCTGTGTGGGACTGGCTCATCCTCCTGCTTGTCATCTACACAGCTGTCTTCACCCCTTACTCAGCTGCTTTCCTGCTCAACGAGGAGCAGGTGGAGGAGAAACGCTGGGACTGCGGCTACTCCTGTGACCCACTCAACATCATCGACCTCATCGTGGACATCATGTTCATCGTGGACATTGTTATCAACTTCCGTACCACCTACGTCAACATCAACGACGAGGTGGTGAGCCACCCTGGCAAGATTGCCATCCACTACTTCAAGGGCTGGTTCCTCATTGACATGGTTGCTGCCATCCCCTTCGACCTGCTCATCTTCCGTTCTGGCTCTGATGAGGTACAAGCAGGACCTTAAAGTTCCTCAGGAGAGGAGGGAGGGGACCCACAGGTGGGTGGGGGGTACAGGAGAGAAAGGACGGGGAAGGGAGAGGGACCTGCTCATCCTCTGCTCTGGCTCTGATAAGGAACAAGCAGGAGCTCAAGGTTCCTCAGGAAAGGAGGGAGGGGACCCACAGGTGGGTGGGGGGTACAAGAGAGAAAAAAAAAAGGAGAGGGACCTGCTCATCTTCCACTCTGGCTCTGATGAGGTACAACCTCAAGGTTCCTCGGGAGAGGAGGGAGGGGACCCACAGATGGGTGTGGGGGTACAGGGGAGAAAGGAAGGGAGAGGAACCTGCTCATCTGCTCTGGCTCTGGCTCTGTACAAGCAGGAGCTCAAGGTTCCTCAGGAAAGGAGGGAGGGGACCCACAGATGGGTGGGGAGATACAGGAGAGAAAGGAAGGGGAAGGGAGAGGGACCTGCTCATCTGCTCTGGCTCTGATGAGGTACAAGCAGGACCTCAGAGAGGAGGGAGGGGACTCAGGGATGGGTGTGGGGGTACAGGAGAGAAAGGAAGGGAGAGGAACCTGCTCATCTTCTGCTCTGGCTCTGATGAGGTACAAGCAGGAGCTCAAAGTTCCTCAGGAGAGGAGGGAGGGGACTCATAGATGGGTGGGGGGGTAGAGGAGAGAAAGGAAAGGAGAGGGATGGATGATACAAGGAGTGGATGGCCAGCTCTGCAAGGAGAGAGGTGGTTGGTCAGAGGGATGGGCACATTTTTATTAATACCCATTTTGATTAAGAAGCTGGGACCTGGGGTGTTATTCAGCAGGGTCAGAGAGCTCCACAGACCCTCCTAGATGTGCTAAGTTAGTGTTTAACTGGACCTGCTTCCCTTGCCTCCCTTCCTGCTTCCCAGAGCAGGCTGGGGGCTCAGTTTCAGGTCCCATATGCCATTGAGGAGGAATTTGGGGTCTCACTGCAGGCCAGCCTCAAAATGTTGGCAGTGAGATGATCCCTGTGGCTACTGTGCTTGGCTGAGAGCCTGTGGGGTGAAAGGCAGCAATGGTTGGCAAGATGAGGCCCCAAAAGGGAACATGGGGTTGCTTTGGTTCCTCTCCCTTAATCCCAAGGCCTCTTCTCTTCCTGGTCCATGGAGACAAACAGCCCTTTCCATGGCATTCCCCATGTCAGATGCCACCTCCGAGCACTTCACACTTTAGAAATACACTCTTTACCCTTCAAAGGCAGCACTGTTAGGTTCAGAACCACCTCTTCCTTCTTCCTGAGATTTTTTTCCCCTGTCCCCTCCAGACCACCACCCTCATCGGCCTCTTGAAAACCGCCCGGCTCCTGCGCTTGGTCCGCGTGGCCCGAAAACTGGATCGGTACTCAGAGTACGGAGCAGCCGTGCTCTTCCTCCTCATGTGCACCTTCGCCCTCATCGCCCACTGGTTGGCCTGCATCTGGTATGCCATTGGCAACGTGGAGAGGCCCTACATGGAACACAAAATTGGCTGGCTGGATAACCTGGGCGACCAGATCGGCAAACGCTACAACGACAGCGACCTCTCCTCTGGCCCCTCCATCAAGGATAAATATGTCACTGCCCTCTACTTCACCTTCAGCAGCCTCACCAGTGTGGGCTTTGGCAATGTCTCACCCAACACCAACTCTGAGAAGATCTTCTCCATCTGTGTCATGCTCATTGGCTGTGAGTGTCCTGCTGGCCCTATCCCTGCCATGGAGAAACAGGAGAGAACCACCGGGATGTAGGATGTGGGGTTGTTAAGACAATCTCCTCCTCTGCCTCTGCCTCTGCTGCACAGATGGAGATGGAGGGTGTGGGGTTTTGTAGGATGTGGGGTTTTAAGACACCCTCGTCCTCTACCTGTGCCTCTTCTGCACAGACAAATGGAGATGGAGGATGTGGGGTTCTGTAGGATGTGGGGTTTTGTAGGATGTGGGGTTTTAAGACAACCTCATCCCCTGCCCATGCTTCTTCTGCACAAATGGAGATGGAGGATGTGGGATTTTGTAGGATGTGGGGTTTTAAGACAACCTCTTCTTCTACCTGTGCCTCCTCTGCACAGGCAGAGCCAACAGTGAGCTAACTGTTGGATGTAGGATGGGGGGAGATGTAGGATGTGGGGTTTTAAGGCAATCTCTTCCTCTGCCTGTGCTTCTTCTGCACAAATGGAGATGTAGGATGTGGAGGGATGTAGGATGTGGAGTTTTGTAGGATGTGGGGTTTTAAGACAACGTCCTCCTCTGCCTGTGCCTCTTCCACACAGACAAAAGGACGGGGCAGCTGGAAACACAGGTTTCAGAACCCCCCTGATTTTAGGTCCATGGTGCATACAGGTTTTGGAAACCTGCTGGTTCCAGGTCTGAGGCAGCAGGACATTCCTCCTGGCCGTGTCCTGCTGAGTCCTGCCCTCTCCTTGCAGCTCTGATGTACGCCAGCATCTTCGGGAACGTCTCTGCCATCATCCAGCGGCTGTACTCGGGCACGGCGCGGTACCACACGCAGATGCTGCGGGTGAAGGAGTTCATCCGCTTCCACCAGATCCCCAACCCCCTGCGCCAGCGCCTGGAGGAATATTTCCAGCACGCCTGGTCCTACACCAACGGCATCGACATGAACGCTGTGAGTATGGAGAGGGGGGGACAGGACCTCACAACCCCTCGGAGCTCAAACAGTCCATCCAAACACCTCCATCCCTTCGAGGAGGCAGAAGATTTAGGAGGTTGTCAAGAGGCTGTCTGCCCCAAGCATTCCCCTTTCTCCCACTTTGTCTCTCCAGCCCTCCACACCTACTCGGAGGTTTTTTTGGGGCTGTTTGGGTTGGTTTGGAGCTCAGAGCCCTGACTGGCGCCGAGCACTTTCCTGGCTGGTGCCTGATGGTGTCACCGAGCCATGGAACTGGTATCGATCCGGCTCCTCTCCACCCCGCCGGTTGCTAAGCAAAGTGCAGCCCGCTCTCAGCAGCAGGGAGAGGAGGGCATTTAAATAAACCTCGATCCATTTTAATTAGAGCCCAGAGAGAGCCTGCTGGGTGTTAGCAAAAAGGGGGGATCAATGGTGGAGCCGCGCTGGAGAGGCGCCGGGGCTCCGAGCCCGGTGGGGGGGTTGGTGCTGATGGCATCAGGACACCCCAGGGATTAGGGGGAGGGCTCAGCCTTTGGGGGGGTCCTGGGCTGGGGTAACAGGGGTCCAAGGTGCAAATGTTCAGGCTTGGCCAGCAGGAAGGAGAGGGAAGAATGAGAAAGAGGTGAGGAGAGATAGGACCTGGGATTCCCCAGCTCTTAGCCCTGGGTAGGCCCTTGGCTTGCTTATTCCCAGCTCATGCTCCTTTTTTTTTCCTAAAGCTTTCCCTGTCCCTGGGCACTCTCAGGACATGGGTTTGTATTAATTCAGCCTCTCCCTCTTCAGCCACTGTTGGCTCATTAAACAACTGAGCAGCATTTGGGGATTTGCCTGGGGTTAAACCTCTCCCACGGAGGAAACCCCCTTGGGCTGGACGTGGGTGGCAAAGCCATGGCACCCAACCAAGCACAGGTTCTCCTGCTTTAGTGCAAAGCCAGGTCACAAATCCCCTGTGCCCAGCTGAACTGGCAGCTTGGACGTGCTGCTGCTCACACTGAGTCCCCCTGAAACGCTGCTGAGATGCAGCACCCGCTGATCAATCATCCCAGGGCCCCATCGATTTGTCCACCCCTCTTTTCCCAGGAGGGAAACAAAGGCAGCCTGTGGGATCATGAGGGAGCTGGGAATGAGCTGGCCCAGTCCCTGCCTGCTTGTCCCAGATTTGGCCACCAGCAAGGTGGTGAGAAGAGAGCAAGGGGTACCCCAGAGCCATACGCTGCTCTCAATAAAAAAAAAACCACAAAAAACACCCAGACCCAGGTGGGTGTTGCCATAGGTGGTGGCAACTTTCTCAGTATTGTGAGTTTTACCTTGATTTCACCTTCAGAATGAGCTTTTGTTCATGGGGAGGTGTTTGCCAGGGGTCTGTTTAGCCACACAAGTGGCCCAGGCTGCTGCTTGCCATTCAGGCTGTTGCTGTTTAATGAGGGCATTACCTGGTGCCCAGCTTGTGCTGTGATCAGTGAGTGTAAAAATGGAAAGGGGGATATGGGGAAGAAATAGATGGATAAATAGATGGATCTGGTTCTTATTATTTATTATTATAAAGAATATCTGGTTCTTATTATTTATTCCTTGGGAGTGGTCTCACCCTCAGCTGCACGCAGCACAAGCCAGGGACAAGCAGATGAGCAGCCACCAAGGGAAGAGCAGAAAATGTCCCCTGGGCTTGTGTGGCCTGGGCTGCCACCATGGTCCTTCCCTGAGACATTCCCAACGTGGTGACACCTTTTCCCTCTCTCTTCCCAGGTGCTGAAGGGTTTCCCTGACTGCCTGCAGGCAGACATCTGCCTCCACCTCAACCGCACGCTGCTCCAGAACTGCAAAGCTTTCCGAGGAGCCAGCAAAGGCTGCCTGAGAGCCCTGGCCATGAAGTTCAAGACAACCCATGCACCACCCGGGGACACCCTGGTGCACTATGGAGATGTCCTCACCACCCTCTACTTCATCTCCCGAGGCTCCATCGAGATTCTCCGGGAAGACATTGTGGTGGCCATCTTAGGTGGAAAAGTCCTTCCTTCTGGGAGGGATGATGGGTGAAGGGTGGTGGGAAGTGGACAAGGCGTGGCAGGTGATCCACATCCTCTAGTGGATCTTCTCCCCTTCTAGAAGGGATCTCCTCTTCTAGAAGGGAAGGCTGTTTCTCAGCATCTAGTGCATCAAGGTAGTGGATCAAGGGTTGGACTTGATGATCTCAGAGGTCCCTCCCAACCCAGCCCATTCTATGGTTCTATGGTTCTGTGGTTCTCTGATCTAGCTGGTTGCCCAACTAGTGGGCAGGGAATGGAGAATCCCAGCAGATGCCAGAGAGAAGCCATAAAAGAGTGGTAAGAGCAGGACATGGCTCAACTGGCCCCAGTCATCCTTGATGTCCCATTACCCTGGTCCAGTCTTCCCATCAGAGAAGGCTTTCACAGCATAATTCCCATTGTCCCAAATCAGGGTTGCTGAGCATCCTCTTGTCCATGAGCCCCAAAATGAGGTCTGCTGGGGCAGGGGTGGGTGCCCACCCTCCCCTAACAAGCTCTAGGGAGCTAGTGGGCAGGGAATGGAGAATCCCAGCAGATGCCAGAGAGAAGCCATAAAAGAGTGATAAGAGCAGGACATGGCTCAGCTGTCCCAGGCATCCCTGATGACCCATTACCCTGGTTCAGTCTTCCCATCAGAGGTGGCTTTCACAGCATAATCCCCACTGAGTTTTCTTTTAACAGCTGTAATACTGTCAAGGCTTTTGGAACAGATCCTAAAGGCAAGAAGTCATTGAGGCAGGACAAGAAAGTGGATTGTCCCCAATCAGGGTTGCTGAGCATCCTCTTGTCCGTGAGCCCCAAAGTGGGGTCTGCTGGGGCAGGGGTGGGTGCTCACCCCCCCCTAACAAGCTCTCTGTTGGCACAGGGAAGAATGACATTTTTGGGGAGCCCATCAGCCTCTACGCCCGCCCAGGGAAGTCCAATGCTGACGTGAGGGCCCTGACCTACTGTGACTTGCACAAGATCCAACGGGAAGACCTGCTGGAAGTCTTGGATATGTACCCAGCTTTCTCTGACAACTTCTGGAGCAACTTAGAGATCACCTTCAACCTGCGAGATGTGAGTTCTGGGGCTGCCTCAAGGGGAGGGATGTGGTCAGTGCCTTCAATTTGCCAACTGGAAGGCAGAGGTAGCCAGAGACCAGTGCTGGGAGGATGCTGAATGGGTTGTAGCCTGGATGGCACCTATGAGAGGGACGTGGGATTCATGGATTGACCTGGGTGGCTGTGGATGGGACGTGGCACACTTGCCTTGGTGACCAGCCCCTCTCATCCCTCAGGCAGACAGCGTTCCCCGCACACCCCTCAGTGAGGAGTATGACTGTACCTACAGGAGGGCACGGCGGCACAAGCACACCCTGTGCCAACCCAACAAGCCTGGTGAGTCCCACAGAGCCCTGGTTGCAGGGATCATCCTTTAATTACTGCCCCAAAGCAGAGCCTGCTTTGCAAGGATCATCATTTAATTACTGCCCCAAAGCAGAGGTGGCTGGCAGCACCTCCCTACATCCCCACCCTGAGGGCACCCACGCTGCCTTCCCTCCCTCTCTCCTGAGGATGCCCCGACCCTACAGGCACCCTAGAGGGGCTGTGGGCTGATTTTTGACATGTTTGGTGCTTCCTAAATTAACCTCTTGTGCTGCCCCACAGAGCCAGACACGGGCATCTCGGATGCAGAGCAGTATCACACCTACTCAGAGCTCACCAACCCACAGGACCCGCTGAGCAAGGACCAGTGGGACGACCTGGGCAGTGTCACCACTCCCTGCTCCCAGACCAGTGATGATGAGGCCAAGACTGGCAGCCCTACAAAAGCTGAGCCTTTCCCTACCTCCAAAAAGGATGACTTGGCTCTACCCACGCTCAGCCTCGTCACCACTGCTGACACGGAGGTCGGAAAGCAGACAGCAGAGAGCAGCCAGTCCTACACAGGTACCCAGAGCCCCAGCCAGAGCTGGCAGGAGGGTGGGGAGGGATGCTGGGGCATGGTGGCCTCATGGCATCCTGGGCTGGCTCAGGAAGAGCGTGGCCAGCAGGTCCAGGGAAGGGATTCTGCCCCTGTGCTCATCCCTGGGGAGGCCACAGCTTGAGTCCTGTGTCCAGTTCTGGGCCCCTCAGCCCCTCAGGAAGGAGATTGAGGTGCTGGAGCAGGTCCAAAGGAGGCAACTGGGCTGGGGAAGGGACTGGAGCACAGATCCTGTGAGGAGAGGCTGAGGGAGCTGGGGGTGTTGAGGCTGGAGAAGAGGAGGCTCAGGGGAGACCTCATCACTCTCTACAACTCCCTGAAAGGAGGTTGGAGCCAGGGGGGGGTTGGGCTCTTTTCCCAGGCAACTCTCAGCAAGACAAGAGGGCAGGGTCTCAAGTTGTGCCAGGGGAGGTTTAGGTTGGAGCTGAGAAAGAATTTCTTTCTGGAGAGGGTGATCAGGCATTGGAATGGGCTGCCCAGGGAAGTAGTGGATTCTCCGTGTCTGGAGATCTTTCCAAAGAGCCTGGATGTGGCACTGAGTGCCATGGGCTGGGAACTGCAGTGGGAGTGGATCAAGGGTTGGACTTGATGATCTCTGAGGTGCCTTCCAACCCAGCCCATTCTAGGATTCTATGATTCTATGTTTGGGACAGAAACAAGCAATTCATGCAGATTTGAGGGCTGCCTCACTATGGCCAAGAGTCTTTGCTGCCTTTTGTCCCAAGCAGGGTTTGCTCTGTCCCTCCCGAGCTCTGCAGTTTCTCTGAGCACCCAGGGACCCTTTTGGGGCTGCCCCAAGGGGGACAAATGCTATGTGGCATCAGCCTGGGTGCCAGTGTGCTAGGTCTCCATAAGCCCTTCAGGTGCTAGGGTGATGGATTCTCCCTAAGCTCCACGTATGTCAGGGTGATGGCTCTCCAGGAACCTGTTTGGTGCTGGACTCTGGAACAGCCACTGGAGCTGGGGGAAAAAAAAGAAGTGCTGAGATGTGTCCTCTCCTTCCAGCCACCCCCATGGACATCCCCAACATGTTCACTTTCTGGGAGGACCGAAGGCCAAACCACCAGCTGGAACCTTTGCAACAAATGTCCTTGGTGCACAGCTCAGAGGACATCCCCCTGCAAAGTGACCACAGAGCAGGGCAGATTGAAGCCAGGCTGGAGCTCCTCCAGGCTCAGCTCAGCAGGTGAGCAGGCACAGGGGAGGAGAACACACAGGGAGGCTCTGGGTCATCACGTTCTCCCACTCTCTAGGCTACAGGGGGCTCTTTGGGCAGCAGAGAGACCCTGAGATATACTGCATTCCTTGGGGAGGTGGTGGAAGCCCTTTGCAGACGCAGCAGCTTCTCAAGTTCTGGCCCAGCACCTCGTTTGCTGCTGTCCCACCACCCCTGGGATGGATCTCTCACCTTGCCACTACCTCCAAACTCAGCTGCAGACATGAAATGACCCAGGGGCTCCTGACCAAGCCTTTTGCAGGCCTCCTCTTCCTCTTGCAAAGAGCTGCAAACACCCTCTTGCTCGAGTGAACCATTGTTGCCTGCTGAATAAGAACAAATCTCTGATTTTTTTGAGTGAAAAGGAAGAGCCCACAGGGGGTGCAGGTTGGAGGCAGCACCCACAGGAGCTCCTGGCTCTCCTGCCCACCTTCAGCTCACTCCACCCAGAGCCCACTTTGGAGTTTTGGTGTCTCACCAACATCCAGCAGCAAGGGCTGGATCTCCAACCCTCTCTGTTCAATGCTGCCAGGACTGTTGCCTGGGGCTGGGTGGGGATGTTTCTGCTCCTGCTTTCAATCCAGGCCAAGGCAGAAGGCAAAGACTTCCTCTACTTTTTCCATTTCCTTCTGTTCCTCAGTTAAAAATGGTTGGCACCAACCTGCCTTGCTCCCATCTGTCAGCACGGGGCAGCTGGCCTGGAGAATTGATCCAGATTAAAACTAACCATTGCAATTTTTATCCCCCCTCGGGGGAGTTTTAGCTTTATTCATTTCCCCACTCCAGATTCCAGTTTGGCTTCACCAAAGAAAAAAAAAAAAATTGGGCAGGGGATGATTGAGTGTGGCAGGAGAGAGAGGGCAGCAGGATCGATCGTTCTGCTTTGAAGCTCTGCTAAAAAACCTCTCGCCTCAGCAGCAAAGCATCATCAGCCTCGGGGCACCTCCTCCCCAGTGCCTCCCATTCCCGGCCACTGGTTTAGCTCTCCCGGGGCTGTGGTGGGATGCACCGTGCTAACACCGGGCTGTTCTGTCCCTAGGCTGGAGTCCAGGATGTCGTCAGACATGAATATAATCCTCCAGCTCCTGCAGCGCCAGCTGTCCCAAGTGCCACCCGCCTACAGCCCCATCTCACCCTCCTCCCACAACCTGGCCATGTACGGAGTCCTCCCGAGGAGCCTGGAGCCGCTCACCCCCTGCTCACACCCAGAGGAGGAGGAGCCGACAACCCTGGAGGAGGTAAAGCCACCCCTCCTGGAGCCCTCCCGGGATCAGCCGGGTTGGAAAGGAGCTCTGAGAGCATCAAATCCAACCCTTGATCCACTCCTCCCCCTGTGGTTCCCAGCCCATGGCACTCAGTGCCACATCCAGTCCCTTCCTAAAAACCTCCAGGGATGGAGAATCCACCCTCTCCCTGGGCAGTGCCTGTAAAGAATTCCCTCCCTGTAAAGAAGCATTTGGTTGGAATCCCAGAATTATTTGGGTTAGAATCCCAGAATCATTTGGGTTGGAATCCCAGGATCATTTGGGTTGGAATCCCAGGATCATTTGGGTTGGAATTCCAGAATTATTTAAGTTAGAATCCCAGAATCATTTGGCTTGGAAAGGAGCTCTGAGAGCGTCAAATCCAACCCTTGATCCACTCCCCCCGTGGTTCCCAGCCCATGGCACTCAGTGCCACATCCAGTCCTTTCCTAAAAACCTCCAGGGATGGAGAATCCACCCCCTCCCTGGGCAGCCCATTCCAAGGCCTGATCACCCTCTCTGGAAGAAATTTTTTTTCCTAATATCCAACCCAAACCTCCCCAGAGCTGAAGCCCATGGCCTCTTGATTTACTGGTAGCTACCTGGGAGAAGAGACCCAACCAAAAGCAGAGAGGATGCTACATACATGAGTTGGGGGGGGGCTGGCAGGTCCTGTAGCCTGGAACATGGTTCCTTCCCCTCCTCTGGCTGTTTAATCCTGAGCTTGAAGCATGTGGGCTGATGTTCCCTGGGGAGGTGTCTGAGACAGCCCTCTTGCAACACCTGGAAAGGAAATGTCAAGAGGAGCATGGTTGGTTTCATCACCCTAAACCCAGGAGTGTGACCTCCTGACTCTCTACAACTCCCTGAAAGGAGGTTGGAGCCAGGGGGGGGTTGGGCTCTTCTCCCAGGCATCCATCAGTGGGACAAGAGGTCTCCCCTGAGCCTCCTCTTCTCCAGCCTGAACACCTCCAGCTCCCTCAGCCCTTCCTCACAATGCTGGATCCCTTCCCAGCCTCCTTGCTCTTCTCTGGACCTGCTCCAGCACCTCAGTCTCCTGAACTGAGGGCCCCAGAACTGGCCACCTCCTTCCTGGAGGTCCAGAAGTTCTCTCCAGGCTCCCTCCAGACAAAGCAGAGCCAAGTGAGTGGGTCCAGGCAAAGCCCAGGGAGCTGAAAATGGGAATAGATTTCCCTAGTGATGCTCCTGCCCAGTGCCTCACTGGTTTTGGGGCACAGCCTGACACCTCCAGCACTACCAAGCTGCCCCACCAGGAGGGAGCATTAATGGGTTCCTCTGCTCTGAGGCTTCTTCAGGCTAAAAACCATGATATTGGGGCTTAGGTGGGGTGAGGAGGGAGGATGGCTCGTTGGTTTTCCTTTTGCCATCACCCACCTGCTTCCTTCTTTCCCCCCAGAGCCCGAGCTACACGGAGAAGGAAAAATTCCCCTTGAAATCCAAGGACTCCTTGTCAAGTGGGATGCACCAGGCTGTGGCATCTGATGAAACTTTGCTGGTCCACTCCCAGCAGGAGCACCATTCCCCACCTCTCCTGAACCCAGAACCTCCCCACCAAAGGGCATCAAATACCCAAGGACTTTTCCGGGGCTCTCGTGTCCCTTCCCTCCCTGAGCACTTGGAGGCACCTTTGGAGCACCAGGACATTCAGAGACATCTCTCTGACCCCCTGCTTCCTGGAAGTTAGAGCTGTGGGGGCTGCAAAAAAAAAAAAAAAGAAGTCAAGAGGAACCTCAACTGCAAGCTCAGGCAGTTGATGTTGGTTTGGACTGCAAGGGTAAGAGAGAGGACAATGCCACTGGCTCAGGGGTATAATTTGTAGCTGTCTTCTGCCACCAGGAAAGGAAGAGTGGAGTGGTTGGCTCCCAAAGTCAACGTTTTCCAGCAGTTCCCCTAGAGTAGGTTTCATTTGCACCTTCTAGTGAACCCAGAGCAATTCTTCCTTCTGGCCACCACCAAGCTGGCTAGGCCAAGCAGTACCCACCACCTCTTCCTTGCCAAGGCTTCCTCTCCAGGATGGCACAAGCCACAGTGAGTGGAGGAGAACAAACCCGTGGCTTTTAGCTGTGAGGCCACTTTGCTGTCAGCTCTTTGGAGCTTTGTCTTGGTTCTGGGTTTAGCACAGCAGAGCCTGGGGGTATTTCAGGAAGGGAAATCACCACCAGAGGAGCAGGAGATCTCCAGAGTGCAGCCCTGAGGGGAGCTGCAGGTGGGAAGCCTGACACAAGGACAGAATTTATCCTTGTCCTACTTGACTGCCACTGAGAAACAAAGGGCCAACAGCTCCTGCCACTACACTATGCTTCAGCACGAGTCCTAGGGCACTGGCTTCTCCAGCAAGGCCAACTCAACCTTGCAAACCCCCCAGAATCCATCCCACAACTCCCCTGAAAAAAAAACCCACCTGGTCACCGGCCTGGGCATAAAGCACAAAACTCAAAAGCACAATCCCAGAAAGCTGAAACCCCCCCCAAACACCTCCCCTCCAGCCCTTCCTTCCAGCTTCTCTCTTTTGATAAAAGGTTTGATAGATGCTTCCTCCTCCCCAGCCTCCATCCCTTGTAGGAGAAGCCCACTTAGCACTGCTGCCTTCCTCTTCAGTTAGATGCCCTGACAGCTGCTCCAGAAATGTATCCAGCTCCCTTCCAGAGTAGTTAAAACTGTGAGCATCTCTTTTTCTCTGGAGTTTTAGTGTACACTTTGCTAATAAAGATGTTTTTGGCACCTCACCTGGATGACAGCTGCCTTGGTCAGGAGGTCCATCCCTGGTAGCATCCAAAGCACTAAACTGCAAAAGCACTTTGAAGAGGCTGTGTCCCAACCCCAGTTGCTTCATCCAGGGAATGTGTGGCTCACGGAGCCCTCATGCAGGTCCCAAAGGCCAAAGATGGGGTCTGAGGGGCTTTTGCAGCACAGGGGGGGGGAACATCAGATGAGCACAGCACTACCTGAAGTCCTCCATCCCTTGCTGAAGGGGACAGAGCTCTTGTCTGAAGATGACAGCTCCTTGGGGAGGGCTGGATCACCCAGCACCCATCTGTTATGTCCTCAAAGGTAAGGACAGACCCCCAGACCTCAGCAGGAGCTTCAACTTTGCCTTTCCATGGGCACCTCAAACCCCCTGTGCAGGCCCCAGGCTGCCACAGCCCCACAAATGGGTTATTTCTACCCCAGGTTGTGGCTGGCAGCAGCCAGGACACCTCCTTGCCCTTGCTGTGCCTCAGATTAAAGAGCCAGGAAGCCTCCAGACCTTCCCAGAGCCTGCGCAGCACCTGAGGAACCTCCCAGGGCCTGAGGTGCAGCCCTGCCGGGAGGGAACCAAACACACAAGGACTCGGCTTGGCCGCTGCCCGCCCAGACTCCTTCCTGGAATGAGGCGCCTCAACGCTCCCCAAAACAGCCCCTCCATAATTAACCTTTCGTTAATTACACCCAAACCCGCCCTCAGCCGCCACCAGGAGGACGCGGGACTCGAACCCGCGGCCCCTCCGAGCGCCTCAAGTGGCTCCGCCCGCCTCGGGGCTGCCGTGACTGACAGCACTTCCAGCCAATCGCTTCTCGAGAAAGGCCTCGGAGTCCCGCCTCAGGGCACTGCGACCCCCGGTAGCCAATGAGATGTCGAGAACCAGCGCGGCCTCCCCCTCCCAACCACCGTGGAGGCGGGGCCAAACCCAACGGTAGGGGCAGCCCAGCCAGAGGCTGAGCGGCCGCTTGGAATGAAGGGCAGGGCGACCAATAGGAGAGCGAAGCAAACCAAACGGACAGGCGAAACACCCAATAAGCCTCCGAGTTTTCTGAGCGACAGGCAAGCCAGCCAATCGCAGCGCAGGGGGCGGGGCTCCCCGCCTGGCTTCCGTTCCCGTTGTGTGAGGGGCTGAATCCCAAACGGCCTCCGCGCTGCCGCCGCCGCCGGGCTCTGGAGCGGGGCCGGGGGGTTCGGCCTTGGGCTGCAGCCTCCCCGCCGCTTCTCCCTCCTCGTTTCTTCCCTCCATCTCTCCCCCTTCTCGCTCCGCTCTCCTTTTCCCTTCAGTCGGGCCCATCTCTCCCTTCCGCGCCCCTTCCCTTTCCCCCCCCCTGGGCCGAGCCCGTTGCCCCCCTCAGCCCCGCCGCTCCCCGGGGCCTTCTGGGCCTTCGCCATGTCGCTGCATGGGAAGCGGAAGGAAATCTATAAATATGAAGCTCCTTGGACGGTTTACGCCATGAATTGGAGCGTCCGGCCGGATAAGAGGTTCCGGCTGGCTTTGGGCAGCTTCGTGGAGGAGTATAACAACAAGGTAAGGGGGGAATCCTCTGTATTCCAGGGGTTCCAGTGGTTCCCTAGCCTTGGGAACTGGGGAGAGCCTGGGGGTTCCCCTGGAATGCTGAGGGTGAGGGTGGTTTCCTTCCTCAGAGCTTGGGAGGTTGAGGGGGTCTGGGGGGAAGAGGCCTGGGGGGTGCTGGCTGCTCCTCAAGGGTTGAGGATTCCTTGGATTTTTCGTATTCCTGGGTTTATTTCAGCACCAGAGGAGGGTTGGAAGTTGGCTGTTTGTTAGGAATGTGCCATCTCATTCTGTTTTCTTGCTGGGAGAACTTCTGTGGGAGAACTTTTGACATCCAGGTATGAACCACTCGCAGGGATTCCTCAGGAACTTTACTTTTTTTCTGAGAATAAAGAGTGTAACAAAGCCTGAGGTGATATCCCCAGTGCTTTCTTGCCAGAAACAGGCAAAAGGTTTGATTTTGGTACTGAAAACTGCCTTCCAAGCACTTCTGGACATATTTCTGAGGTGCTAATCTGATACAACTAATTCCTATAGTTGAAAAAAAAGATAAGGAAATGAGCATAACTCTAAAGCATTCTAAAATTTGTGTGAAAATAGGATTTTTTTTCCCCAAATACTGCTTTGTGTGTTTGTAGCCTGTGTGCTCTTGCAGCTTTGTGGTGCAAAAGGGGTAAGATTGGGGAAATTAATGTCAGAAAGCTGGTGGGGGGGATTGGATTTGGTGTAAGGATGTAATGAGGAGGGGGGTGCTGGAACTCCTGAGCACTTTGTAGCTCAGCCTGTGGGATTTGGCTGCCTTTGGAGGTGATTGGGGCTCTGGGAATGCAGCTGAGCTGGAAAACTTTGGATTTGTTTAAAAAAACAACTGGAAAACGTTTTTGTTTTTGTACTCCCAGAAGCTAAAAATAATAAACATGCATTAAAAGGGCTGGATAAACACTTGTGTTACCTCCTGAAGTCTGGAGCATTCCCTGGGATTGCTCTGGATTACAGAGGATTCAGCTCTGCTTTTCAGCTCAGGCTTCAAGTGTAAAGCAGCTGAATCAAGCCCTCTCTTCTCCACCCTTTATGCTCAGAGCTGTTGCAGAGAGAAATTAAGTAGGACTGGAGGAATTCCTGCTGTCTGGAAATATTCCTCAGGGTTTCTCCTGACCTGAGAGCTTCAGGAATAACTCTTCTCTTGTCTTCAGCCCATGGAAGCGCCAAGTTCTGTGAGATCCATGGGGTGCAGAGAGCTGGAAGCTAACAGTAGAAGAATGAGGTGCTGGGCTGGGTGTTGCTGCCACAGAAATAAAGGTGTTTTATGAAGAAAAATTAAACTTTTCCAATAAATGCACTGAAACAGAACCTTCATTTTGCTGAGAGGTTTTGTTGGGCTTTGATATTTCAGATTAATTTGGTAATTGCAGGTTTTACTGCTTAGAGTGTTGGTGCTGGCTCCTTGAATTTGGGGGCAAGAACAATCTTGGGAGTGGGGTTTCATCTGGACTGTATTTATGGTTCCTTCTAGGACTCTGCCAGCTTTGCTGAATCTTTTAGGAGGTATTGAAAGAGTCCAAGAAGAGCTTTTTGCTCCAGATTGGGAACTCTTGAACAGTTGTGGGAACTCTTGGACAGATGTAAACTCTTTTAGCTTCTCTCCAGTGGTGGAACTAAAGGAGAAAAGGGAAAAAAACTAAAGTGCTACTAAAAAACTACTTTTAAAGTAACTCATAATGGGCTAGGAAGGATCTGGAGGAGGTGGCTTCATAGTCTGATAAACAGAAGTTCTGATAAGCAGAAATCTTAAAGAGTTTTGCAGGACATGTGTAGAAACTGGGTCCTCCCCCATCATTTGCCCCTCACAGTTGAGATCTTTTATATTGCCAGAGTTGAGATCTTTTATCTTGCCAGCTTCTGACATTAAAATCCACTTATGGGTGCACTGGACACTAACTAAAAGGGTAATGAAAACTCATTTTCATGTCAACTTTCTCTTTGAGAGGTTCCTGACAACCTCCAAACAGTATTTTTACTCCTCATGTTGCAAAGGTTTGTTCCAAATACCTGGCTTTTTCCTTACCATATATATATATACATATTTAAATAGTTTGGAATAGCATTTTTAGTGCCTGACTGATAAACAGAAAGTTCTGATAAGCAGAAATCTTAAAGAGTTTTGCAGGACATGTGTAGAAACTGGGTCCTCCCCCATCATTTGCCCCTCACAGCTGAGATCTTTTATCTTGCCAGAGTTGAGATCTTTTATCTTGCCAGCTTCTGACATCAAAATCCACTTATGGATGCAATGAGCACTAATTAAAAGGGTAATAAAACTCATTTTCATGTCAATTTTGAGAGGTTTCTGACAACCTCCAAACAGTATTTTTATTCCTTATTTTACAAAGGTTTGTTCCAAATACCTGGCTTTTTCCTTACCATATATATATGTAAACATATTTAAATAGTTTGGAATAGCATTTTTAGTGCCTGACTGATAAACAGAAAGTTCTGATAAGCAGAAATCTTAAAGAGTTTTGCAGGACATGTGTAGAAACTGGGTCCTCCCCCATCATTTGCCCCTCACAGTTGAGATCTTTTATATTGCCAGAGTTGAGATCTTTTATCTTGCCAGCTTCTGACATCAGATCCACTTATGGGTGCAATGAGCACTAATTAAAAGGGTAATAAAACTCATTTTCATGTCAATTTTGAGAGGTTTCTGACAACCTCCACACAGTATTTTTGTTCCTCATGTTGCAAAGGTTTGTTCCAAATACCTGGCTTTTTCCTCACCCTATATATATATATGTCTACATATTTAAATAGTTTGGAATAGCAGGTGTAGGTTGTTTAAAATCCTAACCAAATAGGTGAATACACCTTCCAAAAAGATGTTTTTCAAAAGACTTAATCCCCAAGTGCAGCAAAAGTGCTCACAGAGAGGGTATTACAGTAAAATAAAGAGGAGAATCTTGGCTCATTTGTCTCTGATTTTCTGTTTCTCTAGAGCTTGAAGTCCTTCAGGGTTCCATAGATAAAACTGGCTGTTTACACTTCTGTTTCACAGAACTAAAATTATTTAGGGTGATTTTTCCTGAACTTCTTGGGTTAGGAAACTCCTGGCAGCCTTGTTTAAGTCTCATGGATCCACAGATCCACTTACACAATGAGAGGGAACAGAAGTGATCATAAATCTGTTAACTCAGTTCTGCAGTTCTGGCTGTGGCTTCATGGATCAGAAACCATAAGGAAAAGCTGATTTTAGGAACAATTTGTGGCAGAACTGGAGCCTGGGTTAGAAAACAGCAGAAAGTGAAGCTGTGCAGTGCTGGAGCAGTCTTAGAAGTGAAGGCTTCTTCCCAGGTTGTCACCTTCTCCTGAACATTTCCTGGAATCAGAGAAGATTCAGGGGGGGTTGTTTTACCAGAGGGTAATTTTTTTTCTTTTTTTCTGGAAGGTTTCATGTTGCTAAGAAAAATTGATTGCATCCTGAGGATTAATTGGTGCAGTGAGAGCTTGCTGATTGTACATGACCCTAAAATAATTGGGGAATGTAGTTCTTAGTAGCTGCTAATTTGATTAAAGGGATATAGGTTGGGTTGTTTTTTTTTTTTTTAAAGTACTGTGAACTTATTTCACTGTTCCTCAAGTCATGCAAGAAAAAGCAGCTCCCCAATTCTACACTGTTTAATTCTGTGTCTGATTCTTTTGGGTCATGTTGAAGAGAGATATTTTTTTTTTTTTAGGAGTTTAGGAATGCTGAATAAAGGCACTTTCTTCAGATGTGTTGTTGAAATTAAGAATTATTAAGATAATTCTTATTAATTAAGATAGGAAAGGGTTAAGACAGGAAAACCCACACATCCAACTGTAGCCTATCTTGCTGTATTTAACAAATAATTAGTTAGCATTCTACCTCCTTGCAGGAAGGAGAGACAGGGCTGTGATATCATCAGCATCCTGAAAAGAATTCCCTCTCCTTGGATTCAGTCTGCACAAGAGGATGAGTACAGGGATTCTGGGATCACTGCTCTTATCAGCCAGGTCTGACAATCAGTATCAGGCACCTGATCTTCAGCACTTGCCAGGAGCTTTGGTGTTGCTCTTCCAATTCTTTTTCTCTGCCCTGCACCTAAAAAACATCCCAGAGGTGCTGGGGTCCTGTGCAATCCTTGCTTTTTCTTCAGGTCTAAGGAGGGGGCTAAACATGAATGTGCAGTGTAGGAATTTTAAATCCATAAAATTAAATCTCTAAATTTAAATCCATAAATTTAAATCCATAAATTATAAATCCACACCAATGAAGTTAAGCCCTTGGCTGCTGGAGATTTACTTCTGGTTCTGTGTGTGTTGCTGAAAACAGCATTAGGCAAGGAGAGGAAATGATTAGAGGTCATTTGTCTTCTGATCCTGACCTTGCCACAAGTTTGTTTTTTTGTCACCAAGGACAATTTGCTCCCTTTGTAAAATCTGCTGAGTATTTCTAATCCCTAAAGGAGTCCAAAACTATTTGTCAGTCACTTCAGAAGGCTGGGAGATGCTTGACTGATTCATACTAGAGTGTGAAACATGAGAAGTTGCAATAAAGAAGAGTTAAAGCAGACAAATACACAGTTTTTAGAAGCATACTTGAATGTGTCTTTTTCAGGGTTGGTTATGGATTGGAAAGGATGGATCCTAATTGTGGCAGTGGGCAAGATTTGCATCTCTAAATGGGCTGGGAAGTGGTAATGTTGTAGTTGAAGATCCACTGAAGCATTTGTTGGGTTCCTGTTATGTGGGGGAAAAAATATGGTGGATTTCTGATCTGGTTTAAATGTATCTTTTGTAACCAGATTGCTCATTCCAGAATACTTAGGATTTTTCTAGATGAACATCTTAGAAAAAATCCATTAAGCCACTGTTTCCAGGAAGAAGCTGCTGTGTGGAAAATCCTAGAAGTTCCTATTGTGAGGAGCTTCCAAACTAATTGTAGTGAGTTGTCCCTGGAGTGTTTGTGTTTAAACAACATTTCACAGAGTGGGGCTTTCACCCTGTTTAGTTTTTAGAGTCACTGCTAAGTTCAACATATCCTCCCAGCACCTTATTCTTCACTGAGCACTTTCTGAGCTGTCAAGATTTTTCTGATAACTTCAAGCATTGCTTCAGGTGTTGTTATGACCAAGTTATGTGGAGACAGCTTCTTGTTTGCTCTGTTCTGCATCATTCTCACAACTGGGTGAGTTACCCCTTCCCACTCTCCCATTACTGGGTTGAAAAACCTTTTTTAGAAAACAGTTACCTCAAATCATTCAGCACATCTGCTTTCTTGGTTTCTTCGTGCAAAATAATTGAATAATATATTATTATTTGAATAATAATGTAGGTATTTTAGCTTCTTTGAAGTTGAAATGTTGTTTTATCCTGATGTACTTCATCTGTATCTCAATTTTCAGGATTGTTTTCAGGATGCAGTTTTCAGGATGTTTCAGCTCATGTGATGCTGAGAACATCATAGAATCCTAGAATGGGCTGGGTTGGAAGGGACCTCAGAGATCATCAAGTCCAACCCTTGATCCACTCCCACTGCAGTTCCCAGCCCATGGCACTCAGTGCCACATCCAGGCTCTTTGGAAAGATCTCCAGACACGGAGAATCCACTACTTCCCTGGGCAGCCCATTCCAATGCCTGATCACCCTCTCCAGAAAGAAATTCTTTCTAATCTCCAACCTAAACCTCCCCTGGCACAACTTGAGACCCTGCCCTCTTGTCTTGCTGAGAGTTGCCTGGGAAAAGAGCCCAACCCCCCCCTGGCTCCAACCTCCTTTCAGGGAGTTGGAAAGAGTGATGAGGTCTCCCCTGAGCCTCCTCTTCTCCAGCCTCAACACCCCCAGCTCCCTCAGCCTCTCCTCACAGGATCTGTGCTCCAGTCCCTTCCCCAGCCCAGTTGCCTCCTTTGGACCTGCTCCAGCACCTCAAGCTCCTTCCTGAACTTCCTGAGGGGCCCAGAACTGGACACAGGACTCAGGCTGTGGCCTCCTCAGGGATGAGCACAGGGGCAGAATCCCTTCCCTGGACCTGCTGGCCACGCTCTTCCTGAGCCAGCCCAGGATGCCATTGGCCTTCTTGGCCACCTGGGCACACTGCTGCCTCCTCTTCAGCTTCCTGGCAAGCCAGACTCCCAGCTCCCTTTCTGCCACTCTGTGCCCAGCCTGGAGCTCCCCATGGGGTTCTTGTGTTGAACCTCATCCCCTTGGGATCAGCCCAACTCTCCAGTCTCTCCAGGTCCCTCTGCAGAGCCCTCCTGCCTTCCAGCTGATCCACACTCCCCCAGCTTGGTGTCATCTGTGAATTTGCTGATGAGGGACTCAATCCCCTCATCTAAATCATCAATAAAGATATTGAACAGCACTGGGCCCAACACTGATCCCTGGGGGACACCACGGCCGCCATTTTGGACACCACAGCCGCCATTTTGAGGCAGCCCCGTTCAGCACCACTCTCTGGGCCCGTTCCAGCCGGTTCCTGACCCAGCACAGTGTCCCTGTCCACTGCCCCCATCTGCAGGGCTGTGTGGTCCTGTATTTCAGGATTCATTTTGGGGGGTTTGTCGTGCAAACCACAGCTTGTCCCACTCTCTGCAGGTGGCATTGTCAGATGAGTTCAGTTCCAGATGAGCTGGGATGTTTGTGCAGTTGAAGTCTGGTTCAAACTGGGCTTTGCAGTGTGGGAAAGAGCAGGATGGGCTCTCATCCTTTGGGGTTTGGTTGAGATGGTCTCTTCAGAATAAAGCAGTGTTGATTAAGCTTCATTTTGCTTCCATGCCCCAGCTAGAAAGCAAAGCTCTAATGATTTCTCATTCTAGTGACATCATGGTCTTTTAAAACTGTCCTTGAGGTTACAGAAGGTGCCCTTCTGCAAGCCGCTCAGTCCTGATATCCTGCTTATAAATGAGTCTTTTCATCAAACATTTCCTTTTAATTGTGGCTTCTTACAGGTGCAACTTGTTGGGTTGGATGAAGAGAGCTCAGAGTTCATTTGCAGGAACACCTTTGATCACCCCTACCCCACCACAAAGCTGATGTGGATCCCAGACACTAAGGGAGTCTATCCAGACCTGTTGGCCACCAGTGGTGACTACCTGAGGGTGTGGAGAGTGAGTAAATCCTCCTCAGAGAAGGAGAAACCAGGATGGAAATTGTGTTACATGTTGGTCTCGTTTTCACTGGAGAGCAGATTTTTTTTTTTAATTTATTTAAATTTTTTTTTTAATATATATTTTTTTTATTTAATTTATTTTTATTATTTTATTACTATTTTATTTTTGTTTGGGTTTTGTTTGGGGGTTTTGTGGGTTTTTGGTTTTTTGTGTCTTTGTTCTTTGGTTTTTTTTTGGTTTTAGGTTTTGGGTTTTTTTGTTTGGTTTTTTGTTTTTTGTAGGGTTTTTGTTTTTTGTAGGGGTTTTTGTTTGGTTTTGGTTTTTTGGTTTTTGGGTTGTTTTTTAGGGGGTTGGGTTTTTTGGTTTTGTTTTTTGTTTTTGTGTTTTGGGTTGTGTTGTTTTGGGTTGTGTTGTTTTGTTTTCTTTTTTGTTTTGTCTTTTGATTTTTGGTTTTTGTTTGGGGTTTTTTGTTTTTTTGTTTGTTTTAAGAAGTTATTTTGCTTCCTGGGTGTCTTGCCCTTCCTACACTGTGGGGCTTAAGGCATAAACTCAAGTCAGAGAGAGACCACTTGATGATTTCTTTTCATAACTACAACACTCTGACTAAACCTGATGTCTGTAGGAGAAGCAGAATTAGCTTTTAATCCCCTTGTTGAAGCTAGAGATGGGATTGTGTTCTCCAGAGCTTTAGGATGCCAGAGGAGGAAAGAAGCTGAGGAATAACACCTTGGATTTGGAGGTGCCAGGGAAACAAGTGCTGGGGTGTTGGTGTTTAATTCAGGTGTTTAATTCTTATTAAAGGTGGGTGAGACAGAGACCCGGCTGGAGTGCTTGCTGAACAACAACAAGAACTCTGATTTCTGTGCTCCACTAACATCATTTGACTGGAATGAAGTGGATCCTTACCTTCTGGGTGAGCCTGACAAAATGCTGGCATGGAAAAGCCAGGTTTTTGGTTAAAGGTTGCTGAAATCTGGACTCTGGCTGCTCTGGCACTGCACATCCACAATAACTAAGCACTGGACAAACTTCTGCATCACAGAAAATGCTGTTGTCTTGGGTTCCAAATACAAAAATTAACATTTAAGCAGCTCACGGAGACTTTTTTAGTTGAAAGTTATTCACCACTCCAAAATGGGTGATTTTGGTTGGCCTGGGATGTTCCTCATTTGCAGAGCTAAGTCTCTTGGACACTTGTGGGAACTCTTGGACAGATGTAAAACTCTTTTAGCTTCTCTCCAGTGGTGGAACTAAAGGAGAAAAGGGGAAAAAACTACAAAAAAGCTGCTTTTAAAGTAACCCAGAATGGGCTAGGGGGGATCTGGAGGAGGTGGCTTCATAGCCTGACTGATCAACAGAAGTTCTGATAAGCAGAAATCTTAAGAGTTTTGTAGGACGTGTACAAACTGGGTCCTCCCCCATCATTTGCCCTTCAGAGTTGAGATATTTTACTCCAAAATGGGTGATTTTGGTTGGACTGGGATGTTCCTTCTTTGCAGAACTAAGTAACGATGGACAGAAACTCCTGTGACTGACTTCAGCTTGTTCTGGAGCAGATAGAAGGCTGTGCACCAAGGTTTTCATTTTCTGAAGCCATTTCAGCAGCAGGACTAAAGCCAAGAGCCCTTAATTCAGTTGGAGGAAAGAGCTGAATGCTTAAAGTTTTAATTATAGCCTGTGGGACAAATTGTGAATCTGAGATGACTGATCCAGCAGGCTTGTTTCCCAGGAGAGTACAGCCATTTATATCAGGGGGATTTGTCCAGAGATTAACAGTGATAATATGTCTTAGTAATTATTTACTACATGATTTATTTTTTTGTGTGTTGCATCTCATCTCTTAAGAGCTTTACTTCTAGCCCCACAGAAACAATCAATTAAAAATAATGCTCTGTCACAACACTACGATTGGATTTGGGGCTTGACACGCACAGGATGGGCAAGTTCATCTCAGCATTACATCAGGCTTCTGAGCAAATTGAAGTAGACATGAGCTATTTACACTTTATTCCTCTGTGGAAGACTATTTCTGCAGCTAAAAGGTTTGGGTCATTTAAATGCAGGGTAGGTTGTTACTGTTTGACATTCCTGGGTTTAATTATATGCTGTTCTTGGAGCTGTTTTCATCTGGAGATGGCAGGGCAGATGACATCAACCCAGCAAGTGATTAAATCATTTGTGAAAATATTGCTAACAAGTGTTTTGTGGTGTTTTGGTTTTTTTTTTCAGGTACCTCTAGTATTGACACAACCTGCACTATTTGGGGTCTGGAGACAGGACAGGTTTTGGGAAGAGTAAATCTGGTCTCTGGTCATGTGAAGACTCAGCTTATTGCACATGACAAAGAGGTGATGGTTTTTTTTATTGTTTACATGGCATATTTTTTTAAGAGCAGAATTCTTCCTTTTTCTTGAAAAGTTTCAAGATCTGAGAGGTTAATTAATCTAAGGTTAAGATACCCAGCTTTGATTACCAAACTAAAATGGTACTATTGGTATCAAAGCTGCTCTGTTTACTCATCATAAAATCTGGACTTGAGAATATCCTTGTGTCCTGCTTTGACCTTGTTTTAAGGGTTATGATCCCCAGATTATTGCAGAGAAATGAAGTAAAACAATCCAGCTGGAGCTGAAATCAACTGCAAACCAAAGGCAATAAACAACTTGCAGGATTCTTTCACTTTAGCCAAATATTATCCTTATGCTACTCTTCAGCACTTAATAGCCAGGGATCAGTGTTGGGCCCCGTGCTGTTCAATATCTTTATTGATGATTTAGATGAGGGGATTGAGTCCCTCATCAGCAAATTCACAGATGACACCAAGCTGGGGGGAGTGTGGATCAGCTGGAAGGCAGGAGGGCTCTGCAGAGGGACCTGGAGAGACTGGAGAGTTGGGCTGATCCCAAGGGGATGAGGTTCAAGACAAGAACCCCATGGGGAGCTCCAGGCTGGGCACAGAGTGGCAGAAAGGGAGCTGGGAGTCTGGCTTGCCAGGAAGCTGAAGAGGAGGCAGCAGTGTGCCCAGGTGGCCAAGAAGGCCAATGGCATCCTGGGCTGGCTCAGGAAGAGCGTGGCCAGCAGGTCCAGGGAAGGGATTCTGCCCCTGTGCTCATCCCTGGGGAGGCCACAGCTTGAGTCCTGTGTCCAGTTCTGGGCCCCTCAGCCCCTCAGGAAGGAGCTTGAGGTGCTGGAGCAGGTCCAAAGGAGGCAACTGGGCTGGGGAAGGGACTGGAGCACAGATCCTGTGAGGAGAGGCTGAGGAAGCTGGGGGTGTTGAGGCTGGAGAAGAGGAGGCTCAGGGGAGACCTCATCACTCTCTGCAACTCCCTGAAAGGAGGTTGGAGCCAGGGGGGGGTTGGGCTCTTTTCCCAGGCAACTCTCAGCAAGACAAGAGGGCAGGGTCTCAAGTTGTGCCAGGGGAGGTTTAGGTTGGAGATGAGAAAGAATTTCTTTCTGGAGAGGGTGATCAGGCATTGGAATGGGCTGCCCAGGGAAGTAGTGGATTCTCCGTGTCTGGAGATCTTTCCAAAGAGCCTGGATGTGGCACTGAGTGCCATGGGCTGGGAACTGCAGTGGGAGTGGATCAAGAGTTGGACTTGATGATCTCTGAGGTCCCTTCCAACCCAGCCCATTCTAGGATTCTACCACTGGGTAAACGCATCATGTAGCTTCAATAAATGATCCTATAATGACATAACCCTTTCAACTTTTCCCCCTTCTTTCTGGCAAGTTATTAATTACAAACTTGCTGGGAACACCCATCCCACCAGGTACCTCCCCGCTAGATCCACTCTGTACCTACCAAATCCCTTTTTCCTCCAAACTAGGAGGCTGTGTGCTCCCTGAAACTTAAGGTGGTGTTTTTCTCTCTTCCTGAGCAGGTTTATGACATAGCATTCAGTCGTGCAGGTGGTGGCAGGGATATGTTTGCTTCAGTTGGTGCAGATGGCTCTGTGAGGATGTTTGATCTCCGCCACTTGGAGCACAGCACCATCATCTATGAGGACCCCCAGCACCACCCCTTGCTACGTCTCTGCTGGAATAAACAGGATCCTAATTACCTTGCTACGATGGCCATGGATGGCATGGAGGTAAGGAGGTAGTTTCTTGGGAATGCAGGGAGAAAAAAAAAGCAGGAGAAAAAAGCTGGAGGCTGGGCAAGGCGTGTACTCAGTGAGGATTTGTCTGACTTCATTCATGAGCTCTCCTCCTTTACACAGTGCAGACTAAACATGGCATCATGAGCAAGTGGATTGTTTTAAAAGCAAGATATAATAAACAAAGACCAGGCTCTTGCTAGCTAGTTGCTTACACCACTTTCCCACAATAGAACATCCTGGGAAAAGCCAGGAGTTGATTGAATACATAATCCCTTTGTTCAGAGCAGGTGTCCTCCAAATTCCTTACTATCTTTTCTGGCCTTGAGCCTTGCCTCATCTTTATCTTTCTGGCAGCAGGCCTTGCCTTGCTGCTGTCTCTGCTTTGTATCCTGAGACCCTGCTTTTTCAGGAGCTCTCAGGCCTCTCAAATTATCAAGGTGACTCTCCACAACACTTCATCATCTGGAAGTGCTGCTGGTTGGGATTTTTTGGGGAGGTGGTTTGGTGTCAGTCCTTTAGAGTAAGGGGCAGGGTGAGTACCTGAACTGGAGGGATGATTAAGGACCAATTCAAAGTCTAGTTACTGCTAATTAAGTCTAGCTACTGCTTAGTTACTGCTAATTAAAGCAGTAACTTTGGCATTAGACTTGAAAGTCTGTATGGCTTGTATGTGTTTCAGCTTAAAGAGGGCTCTGTGAGCAGCAGTTTTCATATCAGAACTTAAGCAAATGTTTTAGTCACATTGTTCTTTCTCAGTCCAGCACACAGGGCAGTGCATCTTATTTTGTCACTTGTGCTACTTCAGAGAAATTTATTTTTTTTCCCCATGTTGCCTCCCTCCCTCTGAGGTCTGGCTGCTTTTGAGACACACTGAGCAGCCAGAAGTGATTCCCTATTTTGGTTTTTCTTGCTTTTCTGGAGAAAGAAAGACATGCAAGCTACTCATTGAATTGTTTTTTTGTTTCTGCAGGTGGTTATTCTGGATGTCAGAGTTCCCTGCACTCCTGTTGCCAGGTTAAACAACCACAGAGCATGTGTGAATGGAATTGCTTGGGCACCTCACTCTTCCTGCCACATTTGTACAGCAGGTAAGTGGGATCTGCCCCTATCCAGCTGCACTTGGGAAACCTCTGGAAATCTTTATTACATTTGCAAAATCCTCTCCAGAAGTCTCTGCAGTTCTCTGCCTGCCTTTTGCTAAAGAACACCTGCAGTTTAGAAGCCCTTTGGTAATGACTGCCCTAATTTTTTAATTGAAATGGATACCTCCTAAAGCTCATTGTGTGGAAGTTGTGAGTCCAGTGCCCAAACTCTGCATCTGCTTTGGTTAAGCTAAATTATTTTAATGCTCCTTAGTTTTTTGCAGTTCTTAAATGTTTTCAATTTATGAGTTCCACTGATTTGCTTTTCCACTCTGTCCAGGAATAATTTGTATAATAACAGGTGTAGAGTTTCTTGGTTTCTTGGACTTTATGCCAAGCTGGTAGTAGCTCCATATGGAGATCTTATTATACTTTGGTTCTCCTTCTGACTTTTTTCTTCCCTTTGCAGCTGATGACCATCAGGCTCTCATCTGGGATATCCAGCAAATGCCTCGTGCCATTGAGGACCCAATCTTGGCTTATACAGCAGAGGGAGAAATCAACAATGTACAGTGGGCATCCACTCAGCCAGACTGGATAGCAATCTGCTACAACAACTGCCTGGAGATTTTGAGAGTGTAACATGACTGCTTCGTGCCACACTGAGGCAGGGCTGTGTGATTTCCCCTCCCCTCTAAAGTAAGAACAACACAAGTGGCCAGTATCTCTTGTTGCTTTGCATCTGCTCTTACAAGAAACTGGTAGAAGAATCAATGGCAGGTGTCTCCTGTCTCTCCAAGACTCTTTAAATGCAGAGACATGCTGAGCCTCTTGGACCTTCTGGGTTCTGTTTTTCTTTTTTGTTTGTTTTTATGGTTTTTTTTTCTCAGTTAAAGTTCTGTATATTTGTTTGTTGACTGTAATAATAAGCTTGCAGGCTTTTAAGTTGCTGAATATGTCCCTGTGTTTGTCAACCAGCTGAGGCAGCACCTCCAACTGGTTTAATAGGTGCAGATCTAAAACAAGGTGGGGGGGAAAAGACATTGATGTCCACAGCCACCTTGGCAGGAATATTTTACCATTCCTCTTGTTGCTGCCTCCAAACTGTTGAAACATTTGTATGGTTTTTATATATTGGGCTAACTTTCTATTGAAGTAAGGTGGTTTTTTTTCCTCCCTAATTCTTACTTTTGATATGTGATCCACTTCCATATGCCCCAAGATTCTCTCTTAGTTGATCACAGGAGCACTGCAGGCTCCCTGACAGTCAAGGCCTGCCAGAATTAACTGTTGCCTTGGCTCTCAACACCTGGTTACCTGGGCAGAATTTTCTGGTGCTGTGAAGTACAAATACTTGTTGCACAATTTTCTTGACACTTTTCTGCTGCTAGAGGCACTTGTTACTCTGGTGGGCCTTATTTTTCAATGCTAACTGAATTTGCCTGTCTCCTGCAGTTGTGTTAGAGCAGAATGGTTTCAGAAAGGAGATAGATGGCTGACTGAAGCTCCCAGGAGAGAAATGCCTCCTGACAAAATGTGATTTGCAATGGGCTGGGGATTGATACTTCCAATCAAATGATTTCCCCCAGGAAGACTTCCTGTCTAAAGCAAAATAAAATGGTTTCACACTTTGTAACTTGCTTGATTGGCAAATAATACAAGCAAGATTTTGTGGTTAGCCTGGACCTTGGAGCTTCTTTGCATTTGGCCTGTGTTCCTGGGAGTTCTTGAAAAGCAATCTTTTTTCTTTTTTTTCTGAAGTCTCTTTGCTTTTTTACTGTCAGGGCTTGTTGGAAAAGCTGCTCCACTCCCCAAGTGCAAGCTCTTTGCTCAGAAAGAAATAGTTCCCTAATGTAATGCAGAAGGATGGGCTTAAAAGGAACTAAACTGTGCCACAGAGGCTGAGGTTTAGCACTTGTCATCCTCTGTATCTTTTGGGGATGTGCCCAAGGGCTTCTCTTTTGAATAGTGGCTTGCTCTCCAGTAATGCTTTTCAATCAGAGCTGAGTGGATTAGGCAAGATCAAAATCTTAGGTGATAAAACAGCTCCTGGGCTCTCCTGATGCTGCAGACTTGACAGGCAGAGCTGAGCTGTAGTGGCTGAGTGGGGATGGAAATGTCAGAAACTATCCAAGTTGTCTTTTTTATCTAATGAGTAATCACCTGCAGCTGGGGGCAGGATTTGAAGTAGGACACTGGCAAACTCAAATCTTGTCATTTTCTGCAGGGAAAAGCAATTGCTGTGAAACACTGAGGCTGATGCTCCAAGTGCTGTCAAGTCCTGAGCAGAATTTTGGAAGAGTTTTGTCATTCTGGATGTACAAAACTATTCTTTCAGGCTGCTTGGAAAAGCAGCACCTTGAGAATTTTATCTGAGTTCATTAGGGAGAGGTTTATTCCATCCCTCCTTTTACTACTGAGGAGGACAGGTCATGTTTTGCCAATCACATTCTGTGTTCAGCTGTGGGATTTCTTATTTTATTTTTTTTTACAGAAAGCTCCATTTAATTTGAAGGTCATTTTTTTTTTTTCTTATTAGCAGCAGTGCTGAGAGGAGTGAATTCCATCTGACCTGGATGTCACAACAGTCTTAACCAATTAGCTTAGCTCTTTTTCCAACAGCACTTCCACTGCAAAATGAAGTTCAAATTAGGATTTTCTTAAATCCTAATGGCATCCACTGCTTCAGGTACTCATCAAAACCTGTACACAGGCTGGGCAGGTACTATTTAATTACAAATATTAGGTGTAAGATGCTGTGTGACTAAAGGGGAACTACTATCAGTACTTCCTGTCATCCCCTTTATGCTTGAAAGCCTCAATCTTGTGAGGAAGAGATGAATGCAGTTGTTGCTTGGCTTAAAAATGCCTCTTTTGCAACTGTGGAACTGGGGTTTAAAAAAATATCACCTCATTTAATTGAAAATGAAGAGACTAAAAGACTCCAGGCTGTACAAAATGGCAAATGCAGTTTATTCGTGCAGGAATCCAATCTGTTACTCTTAAGATGATGAGAAGAGAGGATGTAATAAGGAGTTAATACTCTGAATAACCAGGTAGCTTTTGCTACTGCTGGAAAATAATCCTGTTATGAACCTGAAGAGGCTCTAGTGCCAGTCCTTGCATCCATAAAACTGCTTGGAGTTTATCTGGGTGCTTATTCCAAACTCCAAGGCAAGTGAGGAGGAATCTTGGAGGCTCCAGTGGACTCTAAATAAAACCTATATCTGTTTTATTTAGGTACTGTTTTTTAGCCAGTACCTTCTGGATCTCCAGCATCTTGCTTTGGGGCATAATCCATTGTCATTTTTCATCTGAAATGACATTTGAAATTTACATTTGAAAATGAGAATTTTCATATGAAATAGCTTGGAAAAAATTGAAGCTGTTTTGGGAAAGGGAAATGCTACTTTAAAGTAGCTTCTTCTCAGGAAAGTCACTGGAAAGGTTAATGACTGAAAAGACAGAAGAATCCTCCTGGGTGAGATGTTCTGCAGTGCAAATGACACTTCCACATCAAGAAGAAAAGGAGAGACTTTGGTGCCCTTTTGCCAACACCTGCTGACACAGGGAGCTCTCTACCTGCTGCTTCAGTTTCTTTGCAAGATAAATAAAACCCTGAGACTCCTCACTGCAGCCTCTGAACCAGAAGAGAAGAGTTTCTCCTATTTCACCAGCTTTCCATCCAATTTATTGAGGGTGAAGCCTCTTGGTTTTCCCCCAAATTAATGAAAATTCTTTATTATTTTGTGCTTCCTGCAGAAACAGAGCAACTGCTTTCAAATGCCTCCTATTCCTTGAGCTGAAAGTAACTTTAGGGAAAAACCTGAGCACCAAATCCCATGCTGGTGTTTGTTTGTACAGGCCAAAACTGATTCTGGGACCAAAATCTTTTTTTCTTGACTACTTCATAGTTCTATGGGACTTCTCCAGGTGATGAATTCAAGATGCTGGGGGGCTATTGGTTGATTGTGACTTTGTGTTTAAACCCAGCTTTCCATGGATTCCTGCTGGATGTGGATAACCTGGTGCAAGGAGTCAACCTTGAGCTTGTAAAACTCATTAGTGAGGTGAAAACCTGCTGCAAATGAGTTGGCTGTCCAATTAGCATGTAGGGTGCCAACTCCAATTATTTAAATGAGATGGCCTATGGTTGCTTGCATCTAGGGGACTTGTATTTCAGTGTCCAGGGATTTAAAAAGCCAGGATAAGAGTGCTTTGACAATCTGTGTAGAAAGAAAAACCAGTGGTTTCAAGTAATGAGCTGAAAGGAGACTGATAATACAGGTTGTTCCTGCTGGAACCTTGAAATGTACTTAACGGGGGAGGCATTGCCTCTCATAAGTCAAAGTTAATGATCCTTTCAAACCTTCACTGTAATTAGTCTTCTGAATGTTCTGGATAATAGTAAAAAGATCTATTTTTTGCCTGGTGTTGCAATGAGAGAGCTTCATCAGTCCCAACTGTGGATCACTGCCTGCCAGGGACTAGGTGAGGGGAGGAGTCCAATAAATAGGAATTCACAGATGCTCTTGTGCTTGTTTTCAGTCTAAATGGAGCAAGCTGAGTGTGTCTGTTTTCTTCTCTTGCAGATGGCACTTTAACAAGTATATTTTTGGTAAGATTGGAGGGAGAGGCAGCTTTTCCTCAGCCCTTTTGTGGTAGGCATTTATCTGTGTTTTGGAGAAAATGTTAAATACAAGAGTCACTGAAACTCTCAACTGGCTGCAGTTGTCAGGACCTAGTGCACCCTCATCTGTGCTGAACACCAGGAGCACTTGACAACACAGTTCCTGTCACACTGAAGCTCTGAGACTGACACATCCCAAGTCATGGAGTGCTGCTTGTCACCCAGAGAGTCCCTTTTCCTTTGTTTATATCCTTTTTGTTGTCTGTAAGTGATGGCAGCAGTGACAGGTTGGCTGTGTCAAAATGTAGCTGGATTCTTTTGATACCTTCTTTTTCTGAGAGAAAAAACCCTGCAGCTGCTGTCTGTAAATCCCCACGATGGAAATGTCAGAGTTTGTCAGTTTGTTGGGTTTCAACTCTTTCAGGACATACTGAAAAGAATGAAGGGCAGCAAGGGCAAGCTCTTGGCTCAAGGGATTTCTTTGCACAATTCCATCCAAGTGCTGAAGGGTTTTGTCTTCCCACTCCAGCCTAGAAAAGTGGTTTAACCCTCAGCTCCAAAGTGTTCCCTGTCAGTAAACACAACTTCTCTCTGGGATCTCCCAACTTCTCTCTGGGATCTCCCAACTTCTCTCTCTGGGATCTCCCAACTTCTCTCTGGGATCTCCCAACTTCTCTCTGGGATCTCCCAGCTTCTCTCTTGGATCTCACAACTCTCTGGGATCTCCCAACTTCTCTCTGGGATCTCCCAGCTTCTCTCTTGGATCTCACAACTCTCTTGGATCTCACAACTCTCTGGGATCTCCCAACTTCTCTCTCTGGGATCTCCCAACTTCTCTCTCTGGGATCTCCCAACTTCTCTCTCTGGGGTCTCCCAACTTCTCTCTCTGGGGTCTCCCAACTTCTCTCTGGAGTCTCCCAACTTCTCTCCGGGATCCCCCAACTTCTCTCCTGGATCTCCCAACTTCTCTCTCTGGAGTCTCCCAACTTCTCTCTGGGATCTCCCAACTTCTCTCTCTGGGATCTCCCAACTTCTCTCTCTGGGATCTCCCAACTTCTCTCTCTGGGATCTCCCAACTTCTCTCTCTGGGATCTCCCAACTTCTCTCTCTGGGGTCTCCCAACTTCTCTCTCTGGGGTCTCCCAACTTCTCTCTCTGGGGTCTCCCAACTTCTCTCTCTGGGGTCTCCCAACTTCTCTTTGGGCTCTCCCAACTTCTCTCTCTTGGATCTCCCAGCTTCTCTCTGGCATCTCCCAGCTTCTCTCTGGCATCTCCCAGCTTCTCTCTGGGATCTCCCAACTTGTCTCTTGGATTTATTTCCTCCTTTCTCCTGGCAGCCTGAGATTCCAAAGCAAGCCTCTATTTACAGTGGACATCAAAAGGGGATATCCAAGATCAGTCCTGGAATGAGCAAGGTACTGTCCATGATGTCCCTGGGCTGGGAATTAATTGTCTGGCACTTCAAGAGCATTTTCTGACCCTAATTTAAGGGGTGCAGCTCTCTTTCCCCTCTGCTTCCCCAAGAAGAGTCAGAAACATCTCATTTTCAAGAGTGTTGAGAAGAGTTGAGCATGTCCCTGACTCCTTTTGGTTAGGAAGAAATTTCCAGACCTTCTAATTAGCACCTTTCACCAGCACTAAAAATGCAGCTAAATCCCAGGCACTGGATGCTCACCCAGCAACTTGTGGCAGAGTCCAGAGGCAAAAGCAGTTGTGGGGCTTGTTTGCTGCTGCCTCATTTCAGATGACAACTTTGCCAAGTATCTCAGTGGCCAAACATCAAGTTTGAATTTCCATAACCATAAAAAATTAAAAAAAAAAAAACCCTGTGGCTTCCATAAAGTTTATTTCTTTGCATAAAATCTAACAAAATGAAGAAATAAGCTTTTTTTTTTTCCTGAAAAAGTCCTGTTGCCCATGTTCCAGCTCTCATCCCTTGGAGTTTACTTCTTTTTGGAAGATGTGTGGCTCTCAGGTCTCCTGTTCCAAGGTGAGAATCAGTCTGTCAACCCTGACCAAAGGCAGAAGTGCAAGAACCAGTCAGTGAAAGAGTCGTGGTACAGCTGAGAAATAATACATTGCTTTTCTTGACAAGCTGGGAAATATGATGACATTTTACTATTTAAAAGACAGGTTTTTTTCTGAAAAAAAAACAAAACCAACCTTGGGTTGCTAGCAGTGTAAAATGTAATTTAAATCTGTTGCATTTTTGTTAACCTGTAGCCAAGTAGATGTTTACTTTTTTCTGTGTGTTTTTCCCTTCTCCTCTTCCCATTCACAATCCCCTTGTGGTAATTTCCTGAAGGTGTAATCTTTGTAGCATGATTGTACAAAACATCCATGTGAGATTCCTGACTTCTTGTTCTCACTAAAATATGTTCAAGCAATAGTAGTTTTATTCCTGTCCTTCTTTTCTTCCCCCTCTCTATTGAGATTTTTCCACCTCTCCTCCTGTCCTAGAGGAATCCTGGTATCCTGCCATCCAACAGGTATGGATAACTGCAGTGTCCTTATATTCCTTTCTTTTTATGGAGAAAACACAAAAAGCTTTTGTTACAATGGATTTTAACACCTGAGTCATGGAACCATCTTTGGTGAAACTGTCAATTTTAAGGCAATTTTCTGAAATGGCTTGAAAAGTGGAATGTTGCATCCTTTTATGCTATTTTCTTGCTTCCTATGTAGTTTTCTGCAGATTTTTTAACCTTCTTTCTAAGTTCCAGCCTCCTGTGTATTAGGTACAGTATTTTCTGCCTTTCATACTTTGTAATAAAAATGGAACATTTGTAGATTGACTGCAGTTCAGTGTCTGGTGAGTTAAAAACTGGGACCTGGGGGCTTTGGGGGGGGAGCAGGGAGCTGCTCAAATGGATTTCATGGATCCTGTGGGAGGTTTATGGCTGAAAAAAGGGAGGGAGAGGAAAGGATTATTTCTAATTAATAGTAAATTGGGGGTTTTCTACACTAATAATTAACTAAAAGCATCATCTGGATGTGATGAATACACCTCACTTGTTTTGTACATCTCTCATCCTGTTGATACCCAAACTTCAGAATTCTGGCAGCTCTTAAGTTAATTTTATTAAGAGTTAATTTTATTAAGAGTTAATTTTATTAATAGTTAATTTTATTGATAAGTTAATTTTATTGATAGTTAATTTTATTGATAGTTAATTTTATTGATAGTTAATTTTATTGATAGTTAATTTTATTGATAGTTAATTTTATTATTAGTTAATTTTATTATTAGTTAATTTTATTAATAAGTTAATCTTATTAATCGTTAATTTTATTAAGTTCTTTTTAATTATTTATTAATGATTTATTAATTAATTTTATTAATAATTATATTGTTAGGAACCCAATCACACAGAACCTGCTTGAACCTCCATTTACTTCCCTAAAACCAACCTCCTAGTGAGGTTATTCCTTTTTATTCCTTTTTTTCCCTGCCCAACAAATGGGAATTATCTGCCTGCATGGTTTTGCTTTTTTATAGATGAGGGGAAGAAGGAATTTTTTTTATTTTATTTCAAATAATTGAATCTCTGAGGCTTTTTGAATACAGGAAAATTAAAGATAAAGTAATTATTATTTTTAAGGTCCTCCTGTGGGTTGGTGACTTCTTTTAGAGGGTGTTTGTTCTTTACAGACTCAGGCACTGGTGTTACTGGGACCCAGGGTGGCAAAACTTGGACATTTCCTTATCCCTTAGACCTTGGGAAGCAGGATGGTGACTTCTCTTGTCTGAAAACAGGGGATTTCTCCCTAATTCTTCATGTTCTGGCTTTGAAATCAAACATTAAACCTCATGAGCAGAGTGGGAAGTGTTGTCTGTAAAGATGCTACAGTGTTTTAAAGCTATAAATGGATTTAGTCCCATTAATCCCTCTTTGGAAAAGAAGTTTTCCTTCTAAGAACTGTTTGTCTTTTACCCTAGAAATGTCTTTATATCCTCCTAGATAGTTTTTATTGGATCCATGCTTTGGAATTCTGCAAAGAAAACTCCCAGCTCTGCTCTGCTGGAAGAAAAACTTAGAAGTTTGTAGCAGTTACAAGAACCAGATTGCCTTTCAGTGGGGTAAAACAAGTGCCCTGAAGTCCTACAGAGGAATATGGGTAGAAAAAAAGAGACAAAAAGAGGATTTCTGCTTTTTTGTAAATATTAAGGTACAGCTGATCTGCTTGTGCTGTGACCCTGGGAAAGTCACTTCTCTGAGAGCAGTGAAAAGTCTGTCATTAATCACTGATCAGTAAGTGGCTTGAAAATCCTGAAAAATCAGAGAAAGCCTCCATGGGGACAGAATATACTGCCTGGAGGTGGAGGGAAAAAGTCATCTCTGGGATGATTTGAAGCCCTGACATTGTACCCAGCATTTAATTTGCTGGTTTTTTCATCAGTGTTGCTCTATAAACAGCCCTGAGTGCCAGCTCAGTAATGATCTCAAACCACACAATATTTTTACCCTCCTTCCTCCTCTTTCCTTCAGTCCTCAAGCACAGTGGCTCCTAATTTTTATTTCCTTTTTAAGCAGAAAGCTTCAGAGCCCCCTCTACTGGAGTGTTGTCAGCAAGAGAAAGAGGCAGAGACCAGGAGCTGGGAAGAGAGCTCCCTCTGGACCTGCTTTTAAGGATTTTCAGGTGGATAATGTATTCTGCTGGAGATGAGGTAGGGTTTGGGCAATTTATGTCCTGTCACACTCTCCTATAGTTGGATAATGATGTTAGTTTTCCATTCCCTCTGCTTTCCAAGCTGAGAATGCAGCCAGAAAGCATTAGCAGCATGAGAAGTGTCTGGAATCAGGGAGATTGCTCTGTTCTCAGGTCTGCAGAAAACAAGTGTGGAACACTTTGATGCATCCTTTGAAGATTTACAGGGTTTCTCCTACTTCCTCTGCAATTCTGGTGGCTTCTCACTGCCCCCTCTTTGCCTGGGGAGTCTGAGATGTGGAATAAAAAAGTTCTGGCATGGGCCAGGGCTGAGCCTGGAGACTGCTCAGCTCCTCAGGAAGGATGTGTCTACCTAAACAAGAAGGGAAAGAGGAAAGGAAGAAGAAAAAGCAGACATTTTCTGCTTAAAAGATCTCTGATAGCAAGAAGAAGAGGCTCTGGGAGTCAGACAGGTAGGCTGCAGACAATAGAAGTCATCCTAAAATAGAAATTAAGATGCTGGCACAGTTAGTGATGAAGAGAGTGGGAAATGATGGCAGGAGCTCAATCCCAAAGGTCTCCTCCAGACTTCCTGTGTAACTTTTAACAAGTCACTGGCTCCCTGTGCAATGCCCTGAAGTCCCTAAAATAGGGATTGCATTTCCTTTCCTTCCTTCATGCTGTGTGGCTGCAGTAAAACCTGAGATTCCATAAAGTTCCTGTAAAGCAAATGGGAAAACTCTGACCCCAGCAGCTCCTGGGGACTCTCAGGGAGCATCTCCCCTGCTGATTTTTCCATTAAATGGCCCCAAAGCTTTAAACTGAAGAATTCTGTATGGTTTGGAGCTGCTCTTTACAGGTGCAAATCCTTTTTTTTGGAAAGTCTCAGCTTTGGGTGATCTGGGGGAAAAAACCACAAAATATCAGCTTGTCCCATGGTTGTTATTGGTCAACCAAATAACTTGGTTCTTATGCACAAAACTAGTATTACATGAAGCAGGTAGTAAGGATGAAAAAGGAATTTATTTATTTATTCTCAAGTTATACAAAATAGGAGTGCCTGTCCTGGTAGAAGTTTTGGTTTTGGTGCAGGAAGGGTGTAGCAGCTTGTCTAGGGAAGGAAAAAAAACTAAAAAAAGCAAGGAGAGGTCTATAATGGTAAAAAAAAAAGGTTTAATGATGCTTTTATATGGATGGTGTTGTGATAGGGTCTGTAAAACAAGAACAGAACCAGAAATTGGCACATAAAATGTTCTGATTTAGCCATTAGGCTTGATAGGTGGGTGAAGTGATGAACTGTCAAGGACAAGTAATTCCTTTTTCAAGTGGAGATGGAAAGGGTGAGTTTGCCCAGGGTGGCCTCCTACCATCTGCTGGGAACTCCTGGCTCACTGTCTCAAGCTGGAAAAAGCTGGTTTGGTGTCTTTTGGACAGAAATAAGCCAAATTTCTACATGATGGGCATGCAGTCAGTCCCCCTGAACACAACTTCCACTGAGGATTTTATGTGTAAGAACTGGAAGAGAGGCAAAAACCCCAACTGGTAAAGTGGCAATGCAGTGTTTTGACATCAGGGCTGGGAATTAATCCTGAATTTCTTTAGTCCTGGTCCCAAGAGGACCCTTGCTAAAGCCTTTTTCCAATGACCTTGGCACAAAAAGTGAGGCTGATAATTAAATTTGGTGATGAGCAGAAGGGGGAGGCTTCAATAATACAAGGGAATTAAAATATCTTAGAGAATTGATATCTTTAAAGAGTGAGGAATAGGGATGGGGTGAAATGTGGCAGTAGAAAGAGCAAGGCTCTGAATTTAGGGATGAGGAGAAATTTATGAAGGATACAAAGAGGGTTTTGGGTTTTTTTCCTTTTGGAAATGAGGGAGGAAAGGAAGCTGGGATTCAGTAAGGGTAGTGATGAAAGTGAAAAGGCACACAGAGAAGTTGGTCCAAGAGCAATAAATGAAGTTGTCAAACAGGAGAGAGGAAATCAAATTGGAGGAAAAAAAAAAGGAAGATCCAACAAACACAAGGCTTGGATTATGCAAGAGTGGTTTACTTGTCTGTTGCAATGAAGCCTGGAGGGAGATATGATTATCTTCTTGATGTATTTAGAGAGAAAATAGCAGGGAAAAGGAAAGGATCATTTAACTAAAAGGATAATCTGATCACCCTCTCCAGAAAGAAATTCTTTCTCATCTCCAACCTAAACCTCCCCTGGCACAACTTGAGACCCTGCCCTCTTGTCTTGCTGAGAGTTGCCTGGGAAAAGAGCCCAACCCCCCCCTGGCTCCAACCTCCTTTCAGGGAGTTGCAGAGAGTGATGAGGTCTCCCCTGAGCCTCCTCTTCTCCAGCCTCAACACCCCCAGCTCCCTCAGCCTCTCCTCACAGGATCTGTGCTCCAGTCCCTTCCCCAGCCCAGGTGCCTCCTTTGGACCTGCTCCAGCACCTCAATCTCCTTCCTGAGGGGCTGAGGGGCCCAGAACTGGACACAGGACTCAAGCTGTGGCCTCCCCAGGGATGAGCACAGGGGCAGAATCCCTTCCCTGGACCTGCTGGCCACGCTCTTCCTGAGCCAGCCCAGGATGCCATTGGCCTTCTTGGCCACCTGGGCACACTGCTGCCTCCTCTTCAGCTTCCTGGCAATCCAGACTCCCAGCTCCCTTTCTGCCACTCTGTGCCCAGCCTGGAGCTCCCCATGGGGTTCTTGTGTTGAACCTCATCCCCTTGGGATCAGCCCAACTCTCCAGTCTGTCCAGGTCCCTCTGCAGAGCCCTCCTGCCTTCCAGCTGATCCACACTCCCCCAGCTTGGTGTCATCTGTGAATTTGCTGATGAGGGACTCATTCCCCTCATCTAAATCATCAATAAAGAGATTGAACAGCACTGGGCCCAACACTGATCCCTGGGGGACACCACGGCCGCCATTTTGGACACCACAGCCGCCATTTTGAGGCAGCCCCGTTCAGCACCACTCTCTGGGCCCGTTCCAGCCGGTTCCTGACCCAGCACAGAGTGTCTCTGTCCAAGCTGTGGGCTGACAGCTTTTTCAGGAGAATCCTGTGGGATTTGGTGTCAAAGGCCTTGCTGAAGTCCAGGGAGACTCCATCCATAGCCTTCCCCTCGTCCACCAGGCAGTCCCCTGATGGTAAAAGGAGCTCAGGTTGGTCAGAGAGGAAATGGTGGGTTTGAAGGCTTAAAAAGCTGAAGATTTTGTTACTTTGATATTTGACATTTATGGCAATCTTTTGGGAATGGGAAGGGGGGGACCTGGGACAGGCAGGGGACATGGTTAAAGTAGGGTGGGAACTGGAGTGTTACTGGGATTTGCTACTGGATCTGATGGCCTGGGAGGTCCTGCAGCTCAGGCTGGGACTGAGGGAGGTTTTGCAGCCTCTAAAGAGGCAGACTGGTAATTTTGAGCTGGGGTTTTATGGGCTTACACTCAATTTTGGGAAGTTTTTTCCTAGGAGGGTCTCTTAATTAATGGTCTGGAGGGTGCTCTGGACATCTCAACTTTTACAACCAAAACAATCCCACTGTCAGTGTCTTTTGGCCTTTTTAACGCTCTTGAACTGTATTTACTAGTTTTTTTTTACACCCCCGCACTCTTAAAAAGTTGCTTTTAATCCGAATTAAACTCAGTGCCCGACTCCATTTACACGGGCAGCAAACCACCGGGGGTCATTGCGCACCCACACCTTGATACCCAGCAGAAAATACTGCTGAGGGGACACCTGGACGTGGAGCCTGCCACAGGGAGGTGCTGAGGACCAGGTCTGGTGGGGCCAGGAGGTGCGGGAGGGCCAGGAGGTGCGGGATTGCGGTGCCAACAGCCCCGCACGGAACGGCTCCGCGCAGCCTCCCGGGCACTAGGACCCAGCTCTAGAAGCCACCCGTGGGGGGGCGTGTCCTCAGCGCCGCCCCTCACTCTGATTGGCAGCGCGCTGGGCGGGACTTGGGTGTCTCTCCTCCTGGGGGGCGTGGCTAACCCCTCCTTCCCTAACCCGCGTGGGCGGGTCAGACGCCGGTGCTTCTCGCTCGCCATTGGCTAACGCGGCCGTCGGGTGGGTGTTTCTGCAGCGCTGATTGGCTGGCGGCGGCGGGTCGGCCCCTGTGATTGGCAGGCGGCGGCGGCGGCTGTGAGGCGGCCCGCTGAGCGGTTTGTTTTGCTGGCGGCCCGGGCGCTCTGAGGCGGCGGCGGCGCCACCGGGACCCCCGCTCCCCCCTTTCCCCTTCCCCCCCCCCCTTTCCCCCGGGATTCCCCCTTCCCCTTCCCCCCGGGGTCTCCTCCAGACCCCTCTCCTGCTCTGCGGCGCCGCTGCGGGACCCGCCGGAAGGAGGCGGTGGCGGCGGCGCGGGCCTGGGAATGTGGCGGCGGCTCTGAGCCCTCCCCTTCGGCCCGGCCGCCATGGAGCCGCGGCGGTGACAGCCCCGGACACCTCAGAGCCCCGGCGCCCGCCGGGCCCGACGCTCGCCGAGATGGGTGAGAACAGCGGAGGAGGGAAAACGGGTTGGGGGCCCGGATTCACCTCATGGGCCTGAGGGGGGGGGGGGGGGGGGAGGGGAGGGAGTACGGGGACCGTGGCCGTGGCGGGAGCGCTCCCCGCACTGCTGAAGGGGGCGGGGGGGCCCGCGGTCGCCCGGGGCCTTCAGGGGTCCCTTTCGGGCCCCTCAGGGTGAGGGAAGGAGGGGGGGAGGCGGAGCTCAGCCCGCGGGGATGGGAAGAGGAGGAGGGGGAGTGCGGCCTCCGGGAATCGGTGCCGCTCGGTGCCTCAGTCGCTCGGGGGGGTGCGGGAGGGGAGCGCGGAAACTTCTTGTCCAAGTGTGTGTATTTGGGGTTTTTTGGGGTTTTTTTGCGAAATCATTCATGAAATGTTGGGTATTCGGGAGCCCCCCCCCCCTTTCCCCGGGGCAGCCGCAGGTCTTCGGGTTTGGGGTAAAATGGGGCAAGGAAAGGCTCGGAGGTGAGGCTGGGGCTGGGGGAGGTTTTGGAGCCTCTAAAATTCAGGTTGGTAAAATTGAGATTGGGTTTTATGGGCTTGAAATCAATGGGGAAGGTTTTTTTTATTTCCTGGGGGATTTATGGCACTTTTGGAGTTTATCAGCATAAGGTTTTCTTGATGAAGCTTCCATTGAGTTCTTAGGGCAGGCACAGCACAGCAAAGCCTTTTTTTTTTCTTTTTTTCTTTTAAAGAACAAAAAAATCTTCCTATCAGAAGCTGCCACGACCCAATTGGAATGATTTGGCCTGGATAAAAGCTGCTTGTGGAGGGGTTTAGTTGTTACTGAGTTGTCTTTTGAGTTTTAAGGTGAATCTCATGCACTAGACTGTTGATTTTACAGCAGAATTGACCTCTGTTTGCATATTGGTGAGGGAATGACTCCTGTTGTGAGGGCAGAGTTGCATTGCCACCACTTCCATGGTTTTTCCCTACAAAAAGTTGAGTTTTCTGAGCCCATCCTTTGTTAATTGGTCTGCCTGCATAATTAATTCTTATCTTCAGGGTTAGAAATTCAGAAAGCACTGCAAAGAGTTGCTCAAAACCAAAATAAAGCAGCTTCATTTCCTTTGTGCTCTGCTTTGATTTGGTAAATACCCCAAATCCCTGCAGATCCACGATGGGGGAGAAAGGTGTGGGATTATTTGATCTCTTATCTTCACTGAAGGAGCCAACCAGGTGGTTCCAAAGCTTAAAACTCTTGAGGAGGAAGAAGTTGGATTTCCATCCTGAGGCTTTTCCAGTGGCAATTGGATGCCTGTAAACACGTGAGTGCAGAATGAAAAAAAAAAAATAAAATACCAACTTGCAGCTGGCTCCTCCAGAGCCTTCTGCATTTGTCTGGATTAACAGCTGCAAGCAGATCACTTGTGGTAGGAAAGCTCCACATTCAGGAGGCAGTTTTGATCCAAAAGTCTACAGAAAAATAGAAAGCAGCCTGTGCCATGCTCTGCTTTCCTTCCATCTTGTTTTTCAAGATCCAAGGGGGGGTTCATGGTCACATCTCACTCCTGCACTTTATCCCATCCCTCCTTGGCACAGCTGAAGCTCAGGGAGGGCCCTGAGCTGTGGTTTATTTCCATACAGAGGGCTCCTCAGCAGCATTTCTAACACAAATCCCTGTTTTTAATAGCAAAAAATCTCTCCCTCTCTGGGCAGAGTGTTGGGGCTGCCCTGGAGTGTGCCAGGCTCAGCTGCAGTGGAGTTTTTCCCTCAATCTGCTCTTTTTTTCCTGCCTGTGTCACTTCCTTCCCTTGGCTCAGTGCAGCACCCATAGCCCTGCTCAGAGCTCTGGGCTCCAGCAGCACTGACACCCCCAGGGCCAGTTTCTTAGAGGTTAGAACCAGCTTCAATCCCAACCTTGCTTTATTTTGGTTTTTTTTCTTCTCTTGGATAATTTGTGGGAGATAAGAGGTACCCCAAACCTACACCATGTGGATGGGGTTTGCAGAGAAGCTCTGATTGGGCTTTGAAGCCTTCAGAGCACTTGCAATCCCTCAGAATTGGGCAAGCAGCACTTTGGTTCCCCTAAGACTGCCCACAAACTTTTTTCAAAGGTTTTTTTTTTTCAGAGCTGTGGCACAGACTCAGTTTCTCTGCTCACTTGGGAGGTTTACTCCTTGCCCAGGGTTCTGCTTATCCCTTCCACGAGCACTCAACTTTCCTGTTGTGGTGGTGGTGAACAAATACACATTTATTTGCTCACTTTTTTCTTTTTTTTTTCTTTTTTAAACAAGTGTAGCATCATGTCTTCTATTATCATGCTATATAAAATAACTTTAGAGGGGTTTCCAGGCTTCCTGTTTCTACCAGTGTGCAGATGCTTTTACTCTGTTTGAACTTGAAATTTTTTTTTCCATTTCTACCCCACCAAACCCCTGACTTGCTCAGACCTGTGTAATAAAACATGATATTAGTTAAAATAAATGCTTTATGCAGAGGAATAGCTTTCTCTGGGAGCAGCAGTTCCCTTTTATCAATGTTCTAAAAATCCTTGAGTGTAGTTTTTCAAACATGAAAAGCATTTCCTGGACAACATCTTTCCTTCACAAAGCAGAACTGTATTTCTCAGACCTACTGGAGACCAAGCAAAACAGGGTCTCTCTCAGTGCTCTTCCAAACTTGTCCAGTTTTCATTTGTAATCATTTTTGCATTGTGTGATTAATGGGATGCTGCTCCACGTGCTCCTTGAAAAGCAGCCTCTGGAAATCCTCTGTTTTGATGGAAAGAAAGAAGTATTCATGCTCTTCAACATGAAATCCAGCACAATGCTCTCCCTAAACAGGAACATTTTTTTCCATACCCAAGTTCAGCTCAATCTGGGGCATTCATTTTATGTTCTAAAAAGATAAATGCTTCTTTCTTTCCTACCTTCCAACACAGGGATGAATTACAGAAGTTATGGTTTGGTACTAGGGAGCTGATAGCTTAGGGTGAGGCTACTGAAAAGGGATAAAATCAAAGAATGATTGAGTAGTTTGGGTTGGAAGGGAACATCTTCAGGATCAGGAACATCTTCAAGCTCAAAGCCTTGAGTGTTTCCAGGGATGGGGCTTCTACCACCCCTCTGGCAACCTGGACCAATGTCTCATCACCCACATGGTGAAGAATTTCTTCCTAAATCTAACCTAAATCTCCTCTCTTCTAGTTTAAAGCCTTTAGCCCTCATCTTATCACTGCAGACCCTTGTAAAAATCCCTCCCCAGCTTTCCTGTAGTCTCTTCAGGTGCTCTAAGGTCTCCTTTTCTTCTCCAGGTTGGACAAGCCCAACTCTCTCAGCCTGGCTCTGTGCTTCAGCCCTCAGATGATTTTGGGGGCCTCCTTTGGACCCACTTAAACAGGTCCATGCCTTTCCTAGGTAGGACTCAGGTATACAAGATGCAAATTCACCTGATGGAGTCCCAGCAACCTTTGATAACTGCATGAAATGTTCCTTTTTTGGGTGGATTCAAGCAGGATTTCAGCCTTAACACTTGTCTGCAGAGGAAACTGAGTTTACAGGGAGGGGGATCAGGACCTCTCTGGTGTAGCTGCTCAGCAGATGCAGCCTGGAAGAACTGAATGTCTTAATGAGCTGTGAATTCCCAATTTAAGAAACAAATTCCCTGTGTAGCTGAGCTGCTGTCTTTCTGGAGAGACATCATTGCTTAGATCCATGGCCTCTGCCCACTTCCTCATCAGAAGAGACCTTGTAACCCAGCTGATTTGCCCCTCAGCCTGGATTTTGGGATCAACCACCTGCAGCAGGGAGAGCACTGATCCTTCTTTTGTGCCCTGTTGTTCAGATATTCAGAATTCTTCTTTGATGGACTTGATTTCTTGTCATGAGTGTTTAGTTACAAACTGCTTTCCTAGCTCTTTTGCTTCTTTGCCCAAAGACACCCTGAGGATCTGCCAAGACAAGCTCTTCTTCATCCTCCTGGGATCTGGCCAAACCCAAACTGCACTGTAGTGGAAAACTTGCATCTCAGCTCTTCTGAGCATGTTCTGGGTGGGAAGGGGCTCCAGGGGGATGCCAGCCCCTAATTTGTCATATTTTGGTGTGCAAAGTCCTTGTCTGCCAGGTGACTCAAAGGCTCTGCTTAATATCAAGTATGATTCAAGAAGAAACAGCAGACACTCCAGGAAGGTAAAAGTTACAACTTAAACAACTTAAAGAAGAAAACTGTGCTCTTAGCTACCTGAAACTTTTAACATCATTCACAACTGGTTTTCATCTTTTTTTTTCCTCACAAGGGGTTATTCTGAGATAAATCCTAGCAATTATTTCCCTTGGCTGATGTGCTTTTCAAAAAGCAACCTCTTGCTTTGGTTGTGTTACTTACACCCCTCACTTCTCCTGCATGCAGCTGGAATTTCAAGGAGTGCTCTCCCTTCTCCACTACCACAATGCACTTATTGTCTCATCTGGCTTGTCTTGGACAGCAGAGATTTGGTGGGTTTTGATTTGCCTTGTGTTTCTTGTTTTGGTTTGGTTTTAAGGCAATTTATTTGCTCTGCTTTCCTTTTTTTTTAAGTTTTTTACTCTAACTAAACACCTTCTGCTAATGAACTGGGAGATTTTGTTCCATTCCCCTTTGTAACCTGACCAGTACTCTCAGAAAGTAGAAACTATTGGTTGGACCAAAGCTCATGTTCCTGTGACTTCTGTTCTGGGAGAGTTTTTTTTTAACCAATAATAGGTATATTCCCCCCCTCCCTACCCTTTTTGCTTCTAATTTTGGTAGCCTTCACTCCCTGCATGCTGTAGAAGCTGTGTTCCACATCTCTCATCTTGAAGCATTAGGAAAATCTGGCTTTTTGTTCAGACATTGATGAATTGGGAACCCTCTGCAGAAAAGAGAAACTGGTGGATGAATGCAGAACATGAAACTGGAAGAAACAAATAATCCCAGTGAGTCCCTTGGACAGAGAGCTACAGATGTGAACCAGTCCATCAGACACCACTTCCTAACCTAAGGCATTCCCCATCCAAACCAGTGCCATCACTGGAAAGCAAGTGTGTGGCCAGGCTGCATTTTTAAAATCAGGTTTCAGCTCCAAAAAATGCTCATTTCAGTTCAAATGCAGCCACATCTGGGAGGAAAGAGGAATCTATAGAATCCCACCTGGTCTGAGCAGGGTTGTGATAACCTCACCTGTGTGTTACTGCTTCTAGAACTTCCAGTTGTCTAAAAAAAACCCCAAAACTGCTGTTCAGATCCAAGCAGAGCCTTCCAGAAGGGGCAGATCCTTCCTCTGAGCATGCTTAGAGCTCTTGTAATCACTGCTTCAAACATCAAGCCTGAATTATGCTTCAGTATCAGGAAGAATTTCTCTGGCTGTGTTATTTGCTGCAGTTTTAAAATCAGGTTTCAGCTCCAAAAAATGCTCATTTCAGTTCAAATGCAGCCAAATCTGGAAGAAAAGAGGAATCTAGAGAATCCTACCTGGTTGTGATAACCTCACTTGTGTGTTGCTGCTTCTCATGGCTTCTAAAATTCCAGTTGTCTAAAAAAAACCCCAAAACTGCTGTTCAGATCCAAGCAGAGCCTTCCAGAAGGGGCAGATCCTTCCTCTGAGCATGCTTAGAGCTCTTGTAATCACTGCTTCAAGTATCAAGCCTGAATTATGCTTCAGTATCAGGAAGGATTTCACTGGCTGTCTTATTTGCTGCAGTTTTAAAATCAGGTTTCAGCTCCAAAAAATGCTCATTTCAGTTCAAATGCAGCCAAATCTGGGAGGAAAGAGGAATCTAGAGAATCCCACCTGGTCTGAGCAGGGTTGTGATAACCTCACCTGTGTGTTACTGCTTCTCATGGCTTCTAAAATTCCAGTTGTCTAAAAAAACCCCAAAACTGCTGGTCAGATCCAAGCAGAGCCTTCCAGAAGGGGCAGATGCTTCCTCTGAGCATGCTTAGAGCTCTTGTAATCACTGCTTCAAACATCAAGCCTGAATTATGCTTCAATATCAGGAAGGATTTCTCTGGCTGTCTTATTTGCCAAGGAAACAACATTTTATCTCTAAATGGGTTTGAGTCTTGATCCCTGAGGATTCCAGAAGGCAGGAGCAGCTCCTCTGTGTGGCAGCATCTGGTGCTGCTTTCTTAGGTGGTGGCACAGAGCAGCCAGGGCAGTCCCATTTGGAACCAAACTTCCCAGCTCAACTTCTTCTCCCTTTTGCAGAACCAAGGAATTCAGGATTTTTATGCTTTTTCTCTCCTGAATATTTCTTTGTTGGGTGTCTTTGTAGGCATCACACAAAGTTCTGCTAAATAACACTTCCATCCTCCAAACCAACAAGAAGGAGCACTTTAACTTGGTTGTGTTAGGGGTCTCAGCTTCAGGAAGTCACTTACAGGCAGTAGGATGGATAAGAATAATTCCAATAATTTATTTTCTTGCATTCCCAAGAAGCCTGGGGTCAAACCTGCTGCTTTGTACCCTGCCAGCAGACACTGAGTGCTCCTAATGCTGTGGAGTTTCTGTCCAGTAGATCTTGGAAGTCTCATTAAATGGTTTGAACTTTGTTCCATCAACTCCTTCTGGGGGAGGAGAGGAATGTGTTGGGGAAATCAGTGGATTTGTAGGCAGAGATGTTTGAAGATGACTCTTTGTCCTGATTTTTTTGTAGTTTTTCTTTCTGTTGGCTGTGGTTTGTCCCACTTGCAAGCAAGCCTTTTAAGTTAACAGGATATAAAATTGGATATAAAATTAGAAAGAACAGCTCCTTACCAGGTTTTCCTTGGCAGAAGGACATCAGTTTGCCTTTCCTAAATGACCTATGATGAGCTAACAAACCCATCCAAGTTGTACTGTTTGTTGGGAAGCAATTCCAACAGCACCAGGGGCCAGGGATATTTTATTCTGAACTTTCCTACTGCTGGATCCTTTTGTTACATTGGGCAAGTGACTTAAAATCCATTTTATCTGCTCACTGCTTCAGGATAGAAGGGGAACTTGGGGCTTTTTCTTCCTGGGATCAAAGATCCTACAGAGGGATTGTCTTTCTGTGAGCCAGGGGAAAACAAGTGCAGAAGTTGAGACTCACCAGGCAACTTATTCCTCTAATTCTTGTGCTTCCCAGATGAACAAGAGGCCTTGAAATCCATCATGAAGGACCTGGTAGCACTCCAGATGACCCGACGTCACAGGCTGACTGGGTATGATACCATGAAGAATAAAGACACTGCTCACTCCAACAAACAGGTAACAGGCCATTTAGTGACCACTTGGAATCCTTTCCTGGAAGTAGAAGGGACAAGGAACTTTTTTTTACCCTTTCTGGACCTAAAGAGGGTGAAGTTTTGATCATTTGTAGCATCTCAGTGTTCTGTCTTCCTCCCACAAATCTTTTTGATGGGGTTGAGCTGGGCTGATCCCAAGGGGATGAGGTTCAACACAAGAACCCCATGGGGAGCTCCAGGCTGGGCAGAGAGTGGCAGAAAGGGAGCTGGGAGTCTGGCTTGCCAGGAAGCTGAAGAGGAGGCAGCAGTGTGCCCAGGTGGCCAAGAAGGCCAATGGCATCCTGGGCTGGCTCAGGAAGAGCGTGGCCAGCAGGTCCAGGGAAGGGATTCTGCCCCTGTGCTCATCCCTGGGGAGGCCACAGCTTGAGTCCTGTGTCCAGTTCTGGGCCCCTCAGCCCTCAGGAAGGAGT